>NC_092636.1:40856215-41154469 GCF_039555335.1 Amphiura filiformis | reverse complement strand
GTATACACAACATGCTCCAGAATATTATGTGCGCAGCAATAGGGTGCAACTCTACAAGTCGAGGACTGAACTCAAGTCTAGCAAGTTGAACCCTGTTCCGTAATTGTACCCTAAGATTTAAGGATGAAAAAACAATCGCTTTTGGTATTGCCAAAGAACTTACTAAGAAGTGGACCCCAGGATCGGTGTTTTAAATCATGAGAATGGTAACACTCTTACCGAAAGTAAATAAATCAAGATTTCGATGGGTTCAGTGTAGAGCCCAACTGTTTGAAGCACAAGATGACTCAGTAGACCAACAACACAGTTCGTGGTCTAGAACTTTAACGCCCATTCCCAGAGCAGATAGAGATAACCCTGCGAGTGTCCAAGGTACCGATACACAGTATCAGCAGAGCTGTTTTGACTTCCCGGCATTCTTACTAACCAATGCACAGTCTTTGGGCAACAAATCTGATGAGTTTCAGATTCTGCTTCACCACCATTCCATTGACATTGCAGCGGTCAGTGAAACCTGGTTCCACCCTGACATGCCAGACAGTAAGACTAAGATTGATGGTTATCAACTGTTTTCAAACTGTCGCGAGCACATTAGAGGGGGTGGTGTCGGAATATATGTTCGATCGGATATATCTGCTCAGGTGATAAATGACATCCAAATCCCTGATGAGCTTGAATGCCTTTGGGTTATGTTACGACCAAAACGTACACCTAGATCTGTGTCTCTAATTGCAGTTTGCTGTGTTTACATTCTTACCGACTCCCCCTACCAAGATCTACTTCAATGCCATCTGAATGAATCAATGGACTACTTGAAGACAAAGCAGTCAGACATGGGATCCGTTGTGCTTGGGGATTTCAATAGAATGAATGTCAACAATGTTTTACATGCTCATGACTTGAAGCAATTAGTTACCTTTCCCACCCGTGGTGATGCAATTTTAGATATAATTATGACCAACATTAGTTCTTATTTTGAAAACCCTCTTGATGTGAGTCCCATTGGTAAGAGTGATCACACATGCATTGTCTGGAAGCCGAATAAGATGTATCGCCAAGATAAAACTAAGACCGTCACTAAAAAGGTTCGTCCCATGAAAGACTCTCAAATTAGAGAGTTCGGTAGTTGGGTTCAGAGTCAAACCTGGGATAATGTCACCAATGCCCGAGGCACTCAAGACAAGGCTGATGCACTTTATGGCTATCTAGACAATGCAGTCGAGTCACTCTTTCCAATGAAGACTATTAAAATACATAGCAACAACAAACCATGGGTGAATTCCAAAATAACAAAATTAATTGAGCTACGACAAAGAGCCTTCACACCGCAACGAACTACAGAATGGCGTCGGTTACGTAATCGTGTTCAGCGGGAGATTTTCAAAGCAAAGACTAATTATTATGCAAATCGTGTCCGTCATTTGCAAAAGACTGACCCCGCAAATGGCACCAGCAGGTCAAACTCATGACTAATAATAATAAATCTGAAGTCAACATACCCATCCCTGGTGTGGAAGATGGTGACCATGTAGGCATTGCCAATGCTATCAATAACAGATTTGTTTCTGTTTCAGATCATTTGTGCCCTCTCGATATCACTAAGCTCGAGGCCTATCTTCCTGCTCCTACACCGCCACCCATTTTACACGCATGGGATGTATATGCTGAACTTCAAAAATCAAGCCATCAAAGGCATGTGGTCCTGATGGAATATCCCCTAAATTAGTCAAAGAATTTTCTTATGAATTAAGTACCCCTCTTACTGACTTGCTCAATTGCTCGTTTACTGAAGGTGTAGTCCCAAAACAGTGGAAAAGAGCTGTGGTTGTTCCCATCCCTAAGACACATCCACCCAGGGAAGACAAATTACGCCCTGTCTCCCTGACGGATTGTTTTGCAAAAGTCAGTGAGAGTTTTATTACCAACTGGGTGCTTGAGGATGTTTCAGAGAAAATAGACACTCGGCAATTTGGTAATGTGAAGGGGGTGTCTACTGCCCACTACCTCGTTAGTCTTTTACATTTCCTACATACAGGTGCTGATGTTATCAACAACATTGGTACGGTAGTCCTCACTGACTTCTCAAAAGCGTTCGATATGGTTGACCACACTCTCATGATTGAGAAGTTTATTCATTTGGGAGTCAGGGGGGCCATCGTACCATGGTTGTGTGATTTCATCAACGAGCGTGTGCAATGTGTTAAATACAATCAGTCACTCTCAGATTTTAAAGTTTTGAAAGGGGGGCTCCCACAGGGAACAAAAGTTGGTCCTCTTGGTTTTCAAGCCATAATTAATGATGCGGCCACTAATATTGCCCCAAATACAAAGTGTTGGAAATACGTGGATGACCTGACACTTGCTGAGAATCGCACTCATTCTACGTCTGGCAAGCTCCAAGAGGTTTTAGATGAATTTTCGCAATGGACCAGTGACAATAAACTGTGTTTGAATCCCAGCAAGTGTCAGGCCCTCCAGGTGTGTTTTAAAAGAGATGTGCCTCATCCATTAGCCTTGGGGATTAATAACACACCCCTTGAATATGTTAATGATGCAAAAATCCTTGGCATCTGGGTGCAAAATAATCTTAAATGGGACAAAAACATCATGGAAATTACTAAAAAGGCCAACCGCAGGCTGTACATGCTGCGCATGTTAAAAAAGTTCGGTTTTAACCATCAAGAACTGATAACAGTTTATAGAGGGTATATAAGGCCTCTTTTAGAATATTGTGACACAGCATGGCACTCATCTTTAACTGCTGGCCAGTCCAAAACACTTGAACAGCTGCAAAGAAGAGCTTGCAGGATAGTCCTGGGCAGGAATTTTACATCTTATTCTGAAGCACTGCAGGATTGTGACCTGGACTCTCTCTGTGACAGGAGGGTGGATCATTGTGTAAGGTTTGCCGAAGGGCTCTCCAATAATCCTAGAACAAATGATTTACTACCCCCTGTCAGGGGCAGGGTCCATGGTCGCAACCTACGCAATGCTAACAAATTGTCCCAGCTTTTTACCAGAACCTCGCGTTTTACACATTACCGCTCAGGGCTGTCCTGCTAACTTAATTCATTCAGCCCCTATATGCCACTGTTGATTTTATGAAATTTTATCCCTCTTTAATTTTTATTTACATAACTTATTTGATACTGATGTGTGATAAATTGTGTATTGAAATGTGTCATGTGCAATATTGTAATTTTGATTGTTGTATATAATATCATATATTTTGATGTGTTTTAAAATTGTAAGTTTACATGTAATTCAGCCTTAGGGCTGCGATATGAAATAAAATAAACTTTACTACTACTTACTACTACATGACAACGTGTATTGTACAGTGTGAAATGAGTGAGGAGGAACCTCCACCACTGAGATATGAACGGTTTGTTTATTTTAGTATTTGATTTCTTCAGACATTGTTTACGGAGTTTAGGGGTAGGGTTTTGGTTGGGGTAGGGTAGTCTTGTAATAAGACTAGTTGAATTGCACCCTATTCTGTAATAGCTCCCAATGTAGCCTCGTTTGTCCTCCTTAACACGTTTTCAGACCTCTTTGTTTAAGTGTGCCCATTTCTTTCTTTCCTCCATCTACCATTGCTCTCTTCCTGTCATCAGCTAGGTTTAAGGTCCGCTGAGAGATACACGGCTAAGATACACGGCTGCCCGTTTCTTCTTTTGGGGATGTACGCCTTTGCTGTGCTCTGGACTGCTTCTTTCATGTCTTCCCACAGTAACTCTTCAGTAACTCGTCAAACATATTCTTCATCTCTACTGAGTATTGAGAGAGGATGTTGTCAACATCATACCTGGTAAGTGGTGCATTGTCTCTCTTAGCTTTCAGTCTCAATTTCATAGTCCATAGTCTGCGTGGATGATGTTCAAAAGACTTGTTCCAATGATTACGTTATTACGTAGCTTCACAAACATCACACAGTGTGTTTCCACATTCGTGTTGGCCCATATACCTAATTTTATCCTTTAATTTTCATCTTTTGTTTTTGTTAAATAATAATAGTCAAAATGTGCGTGAATTCGTGCAAGCACACGTTTTGTAATTTTAGGCGAGGATTCTTATTTGATTGATTGTTTCCATACTTCTTGAAATACACGATAAACAATTTAAACTTCGAGGAATGCATTTATATAAACTCATTTATCTAAAAATGAAAATAAAAATAAATTGCCTCTATTGCCATTAACTATTGTCTACCGCTTCCTATCTCAAAGTTGAATGTATTCTAACACTTTATTTCCATTAGTATAAAAAATAGACAAAACGTGTTTTGAGAGAAATAAAAAAACATAATATTTAAAATGTATTTTTAACGGTACCTAATGTTTTTGCATACATTGTAGAGGGCCAGGAGGGTTCACTTTATCGTAATAAAAAATATCCAAAGCTATACTAAAGACGATTTGGAGTAAAAATTGTAGTGTAATAAATGACTGACGTAATATTAAACAATGAAAAAAATCCATCAAAAAAGAAACATTTTATACTAACTGTAAATTTAGCAAGTACATCAAAAATGGTTTAAAATATTGCGTACCGTAGTCTTTTTTTCAAATGTTTGCCTTTAAAAACTACGTAGATGGTTGCTTATTTCCTTTATTGTATTGTACTACAAACCGATCAAAGAAATAATGTCGTCATTAATCAGAACCAAATGCAGTAATGATTTAATTTTAGAAGCCCGTTTTGGGGGGAATATTTGGCGAATGTATCATGACAAAAATTTGCTTGTTATATTATCAATATCTTAATTGTGAAATGTTATTTTGGACATGTAACTACCCACATTATTCTCAAGTTTCTCCCACTCGTTATCCCACTTCAATTTCACTTCAAACTGAAGCTACAATTGCATAAAAAGTTTTTCCACATCGATACGTCCTAAATTCCAGGCCGACAAGTCTGTTTATTTTAATAGCCTAATTGCAGTCACCTTATTTCATAAAACATAATCGCTTTGAGATCAAGTCATTGCGTACGTTTTGCATGGTCTAATCGAGTGCTGGACTATGAATCCAATTTGAAATTCAAACCTGATGGGTTCGAGTACGTGCACGTGTGGTTGAATTCCTCTCTTTTCTTCTTGTTCTTGTTTATTCCTCATTCTTCTCTGCATGGCTGTTTCTGTTATTACCAACGTGCATCTGGAATCACGCACATTAAAAGCCAATTCCGTAACCTTAAAAAGAAAGACATTTTAATTCATATACACATTTTCATGTATGAATTCCAACTATCAGAGCTCGATTTGTCAAACTTGCTGAGCGTATAAAGTTTTGTAAATTGATAGAGAATGACGTAGACATAGAGCAAAGATGCTGAGCGCTTTTCAAAAGTATTATGTTCCAGGTGCACGCTTATGTATATAAATTGACTGCAGTTGGTACTGCATTTACACGAGTTTTCTCAATTCCCATTGCACAGAGTGTAATTTAGATAACTTTCGAGGAAAAACACACCAAAATTTACAAAATGATTTGAGTAGCTACTACCCAATACACACATCTGACTTTCCGAACATGTCCTGCACGCGTAATTTTTTTCTGCAACCATAACGGGACGCAAAATTAAGCGTCCTGCACCCCCGGTAGTGGTATTTCTTGGACCACAAAGTATCGTCAACAATTGCATTTAAGTCCTTGGTAACTACTCTCCGACGAAGGTGTATCCCAGCAAAACACACAACGTTTTACAAATCGACCCACCCGACTTGGAGGTAAGAGTCAGAAGAATGAGGGAAATTAATAGGCAATTATTTAAAGAGTAAGAGTATGAAATGGACCACGGGTTGCCTCTAACGGATTTTCAATGATTTAGCTATATACTGCCCGTCACCCTCTTTATTAGCTACAAGTCTTCACTGCGGAAGTCAACCGCCTTAGCTGACTTCCATAGTAAAGACTTGCAGCAAATGAAGTTCCTATGTAGAATAGCCTCACAGGGTATAAAAGCCAGGGTGATGGGATGTCTCTAACGGAATCGGCATTTTAAAATTGACAAAAAATTGCATAACCTTAAATATATTGAAAAGCAACAGATGGCGCTAACACTGCACTATAATGATTCATATGAACATTTTAGCAGACCGACCAGGCTGGATTGATAGCATGCTTAATTCCCACCCACCTCGATTAAAATGAGGAGATCATATCATTGAATTCAAGTTACAGATCAACTGTCAAAATTCCTTTCGTATCTGAACAAATTTAGAGATACCAAAAACAAAATACTATGAGGGTGTATGTGCCTGTACACACTGGGGGATGTGACGGGTTGTGGAATTAACTTATACTTAACTTTATATCGCTGTATAGAAGCATAATCTTAATTGATCATTGTCTTGGATGTATATGTCACACATAAACAATGTCTCAGAACCATCTGTAGAAATTGTGTCCCAGTCTTATCAAATTCGATTTGAACGTGTAGGCTAATCAAGCAGTGTTGTCAATGAATCGTCGGTTAGTGGCCAATTACTGGAAAGGTTTTTCCTTCCCCAAAGATAATGTCCTACTTCATCGGCCAATAGCTCTGAGCATGGCGACGACGGTATTATATGGATCGACATATTTGCTTAATATATGGCAGTGTATTCTTGTCGTAAGCGTGGAGATGTCGTGCATTAACTATAATCTACCCGGTGTTTCATATAAAACGTCGATATCACTTTGAGCGCTTTGAAAGTGAAGTCTTAATCAGTAAATCCCTTAGTGATAGACTAATACCACTAATACATCAAGCGTTTCTTATAGCCGCATTTAAAGGCAATCCAAAACTCGATGAGACTATCAGATGTCGTGTTCAATGTTATTTTACACCACTTTTATCAATCCTTGGTGAATTTCAACCTGTACAAACATTCATCGTTTTACAATACCCTATATCTAGAGAAACTACGAGAACATTTCAACAGAGGCATCATGGGTTAAAGTGAGAACGTGAGGGGTAATTGTAAAAAAATGGGGAACACAATGGAGGATAATGTTAACGGGGTAAATTAAGTATCTATTGAATTCGTAGCTGTTTGATGTCATTAGTTTAGGTCTTCATTCCATTCTCAATCGCTGTTAGACCTAAAAATTCATTAAGGATAATTTAGATCAACACACTAAAATTAGATCATGGATAACTAAATATGCGATGTAACGATTGCTAAAAGACTAGGTTGGCTTTGATTTCTGACATAAAGCGCTCCGTTCTTTGTGGGGCGCTCAATAAATGCCTATTATGTTATGTTATGTTATGTTATATAAGGTAAGTAACCAATTATATCACTGGTATGTGTAAAATGTGTAAGCTTGTAAGATTTATCTAATGTATTGGAACTGGGTTGTAGTACATCTTCATCCTTAGTTTTTCTTAATTGAATTGGACATTTGTAGGTTATATTAAGAACATACATGTAGATTGAACCCACATCTAGATTAAACACATTGAAATAAAGGTCTAATGAGAGACATTTGAACAACTGTTTCTATCCTAGAACTTCAGACAGGAAAGTAGTATTGTCATTTTTGTTTATTCGGAATTACAGATGTTGGTTTTTAGCAGAGGACACAGTTGACGATATTGAAAATAAATTGCCTCATACTTTTACGTATAGAATAAGTGACATGTAAAATATAAGTTGATTTATTCAGCATTGTTTATAAATGCTTTAAAAGAAGGATATATTAACAAGTAAAATCTGGCTAAATCTCGGTTTCACGATAATAGATCTTAACCAATGAACTATTTGTGAATGTATCTTCCAACATCAGTCCTCTGGATAACACAAAGCTTCCATCTTATTTACCTGCTTACAACTCACCACCTCAATTATATCCTTGGGACGTACATGCTGAGCTCAGCAAGGTCAATCGGAGTAAAGCATGTGGGCCTGATGGCATCCCTCCAAGGTTAGTTAAAGAATTTGCCTATGAGCTGAGTGTTCCCTTAACAGAGGTTTGAACACCTCCCTCATTGAGGGAGTAGTCCCTTCTCAATAGAAGAAGGCCATTGTAGTTCCAATACCAAAAACAAACCCACCAAGCATTGAGAAGCTTCGTCCTGTCTCACTTACTGACTGCTTTGCAAAAATCGGGGAGGGTTTTATATCCAAGTGGGTTTTAGAAGATGTAAGTCATAAAATTGACCACCAACAGTTTGGTAATGTCAAAGGTGTGTCAACCTCACATTATTTAATTAACATGCTTCACTTTCTTCATCAAGGCGCTGACAAGGCCAGCAACGTTGGCACAGTGGTACTCACGGATTTCTCAAAAGCATTTGACTTGATCGACCATACTCTGCTTATGGAGAAATTTATCCATATGGTAGTCCGCGAGTCTATTGTGCCATGGTTGTCTGACTTTGTCAGCAATAGACAACAGTGTGTTCGATATAGACATGTTCTTTCTGACTACAAAACTGTAAATGGAGGTTTCCCACAAGGTACAAAACTAGGCCCAATAGGCTTTCAGATTATAATCAATGATGCTGTATTTTAGTAGTGTGCCTAAAACAAAATATTGGAAATATGTTGACGATTTAACAATTGTTGAGAACTGTATCCACCCCAAATCCAGCCAAATTCAAGATGTTTTGGATGAATTCAGTGAATGGTCTGCCAATAATAATCTGAAACTTAATCCTTTGAAATGTCAGGCCCTACAGGTCTGCTTTAAGAGGAATCCATCCAATAATGTTATCAAAATCAATGACATTCCTCTCAACTTTGTTTCCGAGGCAAAAAAATTGCGTGCTTGGATGCAGGACAACCTCAAATGGGATAGAAACATTGCTGAAATTTTGTCCAAAACCAGTCGTCTCCCTTACGAAAATGCAAGCAATAAAAAATGTGTGCGACAGCATGCAGCACGCGTGCGGCAGTGTGCAGCACACATGCAGATGTGTGCAGCATGCATGCAAGGCCTGCTGGTTGCGTGTTCATGCGTGCGAACCAGCTGTGTGCATGCAGGCATCGCACGCTAATATCCACCGCGCACACAATTTGCTTGCAGAACCTGCGTGCAAACTACCAATCTGCACGCAAATTACGTGCAGACTACATTTGTGTGCGGACTGTAGGACTGCAAGCAAATTGCGTGCATCTTGCACGCATCTTGCATGCTGCACGCATATTGCTGCACGCATGCAGGATTTTCAGATCACAAAGTCAGAATGCTGCACGCATACAGGGTTTCCAGAAGCAGCAAAGGTAAAATCCTGCATGCAAGCCATGCATGCAGGATTTTCAATGACTAATTCACCTTTACACAACTAACATCAAGTCACAATTTGGCAATGAACTAGTAGTGAAAATATTTAAATGTTTACAATGAATAAATAAGTTAGCCTTCAGACCAAATTTTTTTGGCAGACCAAGAGAGGGGGGGCAAGCAATTTTGGCAAGCCAACAGGGGGGGGGACAAGCAATTCTTGGCAGGTCTAGAGGGGAGAGCAAGCAATTTCCTGTTTCGATAGTTGGCATTTCAACTTTGGGCCAATGTTGGTATGCCAAATGTTTTTGTTTCGATAGTTGGCATTGAAACATTGGGCCGATATGTTGGAATGCCATTCCTGTTTCGATAGTTGGCATTGCAACATTGGGCCAATGTTGGAATGCCATTCCTGTTTCGAAAGTTGACATTGCAATATTGGGCCAATGTTGGAATTCCATTCCTGTTTCGATAGTAGGCATTGCATCATTGGCCCAATGTTGGAATGCCATTCCTTTATGATAGTTGGCATTGCAACATTGGGCCAACGTTGGTATGCCACAACAGTTGGCACTGCAAAAAAAATCAAAACAAAATTCAACATTTTTATAGTGAATGTTATCAATATTTACAGTAAATTTGATCAATATTCATAAAATGATGCACTTTGGCCAGTTTAGTCATCAAAATATTGCTTATATTAACTTAAAACAGTTCATCAAATGTGTACACCCCAATAGCTCAAATGGTAAAACATCAGACTCCCATGCAGAAGGTCCCTGGTTCAAAATCAGGTAGGTAAAGTTAGATAAGTGACTTGTATAAAATTAAGCTAGGCAATTTTGGTTCATTGTAAAATAGATAGCCAGGTAATGTAAGACTCAATGTAAGGACAGTATACACTGTTAGCAACTATTTTTGATTTTTTTTTCATGATTTTATCTCGCATTATATATATGGCCAGTATGTGCTGCACGCATGCAATGCACGCTAATGGATTTGCATGCTGCATGCAAACTGCGCACACTCATGACCTGCATGCATGCAGCAAGCATCTGCACGCTTCCCTGCATGCGTGCCTCGTTCCAAATATACGCATCCGCACGCTACCTACTGCACACGTGCTGCATGCGGTGCGGCACACATGCTGCATGCGTGTTGCATGCGTTCAAAAACTGCGTGCCATTTTCGTAAGGGCTGTTGTATATGCTTAGGATCTTAAAAAGGTTTGGTTTTAATACCCAGGAATTATGTTCAGTTTACAAAGGATATGTTCGACCATTACTTGAATACGCGGATGTAGTTTGGCATTCCTCACTCACCACAACTCAAGATCATACTTTGGAGCAGCTGCAAAAGAGTTTGCAAAATAGTTCTGGGCAAATTGTATGATGGTTATGATAACGCTCTTAAACTGTGCCAGCTAGACTCTCTAGCTGATAGGAGGGAGGACAATTGTCGTAAGTTGGCCGAAGGGCTTTCTGCTTCTGTCCGAACAAAAGATCTCATCCCTCCTACCAGACTGGAGAGTCATGGCAGGGTCCTTCGCAATGCAAATCATATCTCTCAACTTTATGCAAGGACCGATCGTTTCAAAAACAGCGCTATTCCATACTTTATCAATTTATTGAATAACTAAGTACCCTGAACTGTTTTGTATATTCTGACTTTATTTTTAATTTGTAATATTGAGCCAATTTTAGCCTTTTAATGGTGTGTATTTACAATGTTTTTGAATGATGTCTTGAATAAGTGCATAATATATCAACAGCAGTTGCTGTATTTTTCCTTGTTAATATTGATACTGTATTTTTTTGTGTGTGTGAATTGTGTGTGAATAAAATATACTATACTATACTATACTATACTATACTATACTATACTATACTATACTATACTATACTATACTATACTATACTATACTATCCCAGCAAACACAAAACGTTTTCGACATCATTCGCAAAAGGTTATAAAAGGTTGTCAGAAAACGTTTAAATGCCGGGTTATATAAAGGGTACATTAATGGTATAAAATGTTTTCATAACATTAAAAAACATTTGTTGGTAATTTACTGCACAGCAAACACAAATGTTTTACAGAAAACATTTAAATGTCGGGTTATATAAAGGGTATAAAAACGTTTTAATAACATTCCAAACACATTTTTGAAAACTTGGTACAAATCATTCTAAACAGAATGTCATTTTGTGTTGAAAAATATTTTGCAAAAAATGTTTGCCCAAAATATTTACAATAATGTTTTTAAAATGTTTTCACGACCTTTATATAACCCGACATTTAAATGTTATTAAAACGTTTTGTAAAAAAACATTTTAAGAACATTTCTGTGTTTGCTGGGTGCAAATAATTTAACATAATGTTATTTAAGTGTTGACAAAATATTTGGCCAAAAATGTTTGCAAAAATAGTCTACAATGACATTTCGAAAAACTTCGAAAACAAAATATTGTTGTAGTGTGTTTTCATACAAAACGTTTAAAAACGATTTCATGACCTTTATATAACCCGACATTTTAATGTTATTAAAACGTTTTTACCTAAACCAAACCCAAAATATAACTTATTTAAAACGTTTTAAAAACGTTTTTGTGTTTGCTGGGATACTATACTATACTATACTTTACTATACTATACTATACTATACTATACTATACTATACTATACTATACTATACTATACTATACTATACTATACTATACTATACTATACTATACTATACATTTACCGTCCGTTGTTTAAAACGCGACCCTGTGACTCTTTTGAAACATATACCACGTGTCTGCAATTGAACTAATACTACTGTAACAAATTCATCGGTGGAGCTTCCCGAACTTAAGATATTAAACAATTACTCATGCGTCTCATTAACATAATACTTTTTAGCAAAGTCATATTTCATTGAATTTACAACCGTTTGACAAAACAGGCGAAAATAGTAACTTTTTGCCCAAGATTTGCAATTTAAGGAGAATTGGCCAATGCTCATTCTAATGAGGCTAGTATTTGATCTTAGTACAGGATCTAGGAAATGACAAATGCGAGTAGTAGTCTGTTGTACTATGGGCTTTGCATTATGGAAGAAAAGCAGATGCCTCTGTAGTTCTTGCCCTCTCTGAGATCACCGATTTTTGGGATTTGGATGAGATTGGGAATTAACCATTGCTCAGGCTTCCTACCATGCAGCAAAGCCTCATTTCAAAACTGAAGTATGATATCATCAAAAGTCCAGGGACGCTGGCAGATTATTGTTGTTTATTCTCTTCAATAATTCTTCTCAGGGACACTGTTGACCTTCCAGGGCGAAAGCCATTCTGTTTCATTCCTAGTTCAGGATCCAGGACAAGTAGTCTGTTGCGTGTCTTTGCACTATGGATGATAAGAAGATACAGTTGACGGCAAAAATAATATTACCTCAGAATTTTCAGATGAATCTCCGTCTAACATCAGATTAAGACTGTGATATGTATCATCAGGTCATGACATTTTTCCTTAGACTTGATCACAGTCTCGTAGACTCTTTGCAGTTTGTACCTGCCCCCGTTTGTTGGGATATGGCTGGTTAACTACGAGACTGTGATCAATTCTAAAGTGAAATGTGAAAAAGGTCACCACCTGATGATACATATCCCAGCCTCACTCTCGCTGCGCTGAAAGATGGAGAGCCTATACCTCTGAAAATTCCGAGGTAGAAATAATTTTCTTATGTTTCATTCAATACACCAACACAGATAAACTTTCATGAAAGCAATGATTTGTTATACTTTGAGCATAATTTGAGGCATCATCCGAACAAGAAAAACACGTTTTGCCTTTCTGTATGTTTGCTTTCCTGGAGCAATCAATATCAAATCAACATCAAGAGTCTTAGAGAGTGTCAAATATGAAACAAGGTTATTGCATAATAATACCGCTCAAGACAAGGTAACATCCCCTTAAAATGTCCCTTTTTCATAAAATGCGGCAAAGTTGAACCATCAGGAAGGGTTGAACATTATTGAAAACTAATGTAACTATACTTACGAGATTTCTGTAGGCAAAGTTACCTAACCATATTCCTAACCCTAACCCTAAAAACAAAAATTGTACCTCAAAAGGGATAGTTTGCTAATGGAAGAGATTTCCCAGTTTTGTCAGAATTTCCGTTTGGATTGCACCATCTTACTATAAATAGGCTAATGTTGTATGTATGTATGTGGTTTATGTAAAAGGCTCCGTCAGTTTCGATCCAAATGTCGCCAAATTCATACGGGAGATCGAGGAATATACGGGAAATTGCCTCGACTTTATTTGGTTGAAATCGGTCAAGAATTGGCTGCAAAAACAGTGAAAATATGGGTAAAAACGGGGTTTTTGTTATGAAAATCAGTTGTCAGCCTGCGCGTCACTGCAGCTGGCAGGCAGCGCGTCGGCGCGCGAGCGTAATGCGCACTACGCCAAATGCGAGCGTAAACGGCGCAGAGCCACGCGACTTGCGAGCAAGAGACCAGTGGACATGATAATACAGAAAGAAGGAAAAATAAATAAAAATTAAAGGGTAAAAAGGTACATGGACGGGTCACGGGATTATGATAACGATGAACACGTCCGCATACACGCTATGAGAGGACGTATACGGGAAAAATATGTGTGTTGTATAAACAAAATGAAGCGGTAGACCTACACTAAAGAAAAATGAAATGAAATTAAAATGACAAAAGAGGTGCGAGTAATAGGCCAACGGGTTAAAGTAACTAGATGAAACGGGAACGAAACAAAGAAGGAAAGAAACTAATCGGGAAATGTAAGATAAAAAAGAAGCTATAATAATGATAACAGAATTAAATAAAAAAACATGGAAACGGGAAATCGCAAGCAGCAAATCAAAAATGAAGCTAAAAGGGAAATGTAACAAATAACAGATTTAGAAAAAAAAAATGGGAACGGGTTTAAATAAATAAATAACATGAAACGGAAAATCACAAGCTAAGCAGCAAATATTTTTGGGAAAAAATAACCCCATGTAGAAGAAACTGAAAAGAAAGGAAATGTAAGAAGAGACAGATTTATATAAAGAAAATGTATCTTTTAGATGATTCTTCCTGTTATAGTGAATGCTCCCATTTACTCATATCCCGCTAGTCTTACTATAAATAGGGGAATGTTGTATGTATGTATGTATGTGGTTTATGTAAAAGGCTCCGTCAGTTTCGATCCAAATGTCGCCAAATTCATACGGGAGATCGAGGAATATACGGGAAATTGCCTCGACTTTATTTGGTTGAAATCGGTCAAGAATTGGCTGCAAAACAGTAAAAATATGGGTAAAACGGGGTTTTGTTATGAATAACTGCAGCTGGCAGGCAGCGCGTCAGCGCCGCGTGCGTAATGCGCACTTCGCCAAT
This sequence comes from Amphiura filiformis, assembly GCF_039555335.1. Taxonomy (NCBI): domain Eukaryota; kingdom Metazoa; phylum Echinodermata; class Ophiuroidea; order Amphilepidida; family Amphiuridae; genus Amphiura; species Amphiura filiformis. The sequence continues at coordinate 41,139,852 of NC_092636.1, read as the reverse complement.
GCGCGCGTAAACGGCGCAGAGCCACGTGACTTGCAAGCCAGAGACCAGTGGACATGATAATTTTAGAAAGAAGGAAAAATAAATAGAAAATAAAAGACAAAAAGGTACATGGACGGGTCACGGGATTATGATAACGGATGAACACGTCCGCATACACGTTATGAGAGGACGTAATAAATACGGGAAAAAATGTGTGTTGTATAAATAACATGAAGCGGTACTATAAAGAAAAATGGAAATTTTAAAATGACAAAAGAGGTACGAGTAATAGGCCAACGGGTTAAAGTAACTAAATGAAACGGAAACGAAACAAAGAAGGAAAGAAATCATTCAGGAAATGTAAGAAACAAAGAAGCTAAAATAATGAGAACAGAATTAAATAAAAAACATGGAAACGGGAAATCGCAAGCAGCAAATAAAAAAAAGAGAAGCTAAAAGGGAAATGTTAGAAATAACACATTTATAAAATAATGGGAATGGGGTTAAATAAATAAATAACATGGAAACGGAAAATCACAAGCTAAGCAGAAAAAAAGGAAATGTAAGAAGAGACAGATTTAAATAAATAAAATGTACCTTTTCAATTATTCTGCCTGTTCAGTAATTCTTTCTGTCATAGTGACCGCTCCCATTTACTCACTAGCGGGGACCCGCGCGAAGCGCGGGTATCCCGCTAGTCTTACTATAAATAGGGGAATGTTGTATGTATGTATGTATCTATCTATGTGAGCCTATAAAGGCTCCGTCAGTTTGATCCAAATGTCGCCAAATTCATACGGGAGATCGATGAATATACGGGAACGTGTTTAAACTTTATTTGGTTGAAAACGGTCAAGAATTGGCTGCAAAAACAGTGAAAATATGGGTAAAAACGGGTTTTTTGTTATGAAAATCGGTTGTCAGCCTACGCCACACTGCAGCTGGCCGGCAGCGCGTCGGCGCCTCGTGCGTAATGCGCACTACGCCAATGGGCGCGTAAACGGCGCAGAGCCACGCGACTGCGAGCCAGAGACCAGTGGACATGATAATACGGAAAGAAGGAAAAATAAAGGACAAAAAGGTACATGGACGGGTCACGGGATTATGATAGGCCAACGGGTTAAAGTAACTAAATGAAACGGGAACGAAACAAAGAAGGAAAGAAACTAATCAGGAAATGTAAGAAAAAAGAAGCTAAAATAATGAGAACAGAATTAAAAAAAAACATGGAAACGGGAAATCACAAGCAGCAAATAAACAAAGAAGCTAAAGGGAAATGTAAGAAAGAACATATTTAGAAAATAATGGGAACGAGGTTAAATAAATAAATAACATGGAAACGGAAAATCACAAGCTAAGCAAAAGAAACTAAAAAAGAAAGTGTAAGAAGAGACAGGTTTAGAAAAATAAAATGTACCTTTTCAACGATTCTACCTGTTCAGTAATTATTCCTGTTATGGTGAACGCTCCCATCTAGCGGGGACCCGCGCGAAGCGCGGGTATCCCGCTAGTTTATCACAAAGACACAAGTACATACCTAATTTAAACACCAGGATCTTTTTTAAGGTGACATTACTGAAAACAAAATTATTTTTATTTGACCGAGATAATGAATTTAAAGGCAAAAAGGTGTGTCTGATTTTAACATGTATCGATCGACTTTATTTTAGTTATGGTTGTATTATGCATAACAATAGAGGGTGGACAATAGAGTTATGAGTGTAAACGTAACTCAACACAATATGGGGTTAGAAGGTAAATTTACCCGAGTTTAATAATTATGTAACTTACTTACTTCACTCTATCACATTTTTGGCAAATCGGCTCATCGATCATCGATTTTAGAGTTTGTTACATAAAGACATCAGAATAAAATTTTACCTGCAATAGTGTATTCGATTTGTTTGCTTTTCAAATCAAAGATTTGTATTAAATCTAATGTGTCAGTTTGCAGTTTGAAACTGGGTAACATACGGTGAAAATTGTTACAGCTATTCGATCCATTTAATGAAAAGTGTACGGATAAATAAATTGTATGGCAAAGAGAGACCCATTACGCATTGTAAGAATATCGGACTACTTGAATGGTGTAAGTTCTTTCATGTGTACCCTGAGGGACAGATGCAAAGTCCCTCTACAAATAAATCGCAATGCCGAGATAATCTAGTTGTAGATTGTTATTCTTTCCCCTTTTCGCCTTCAACAAAGTTAAGTAGGAAATGAACAGGGAATTGCTTGCGCTATTCAAGTGCTGGTGAACATTATGTAAAGAGATCAGGAAAAGCATACGCTTGCACTGTTAGTGTAAGATAATTGTAGTTATTGTAGAAGAAAATTGGAAACATGCCGACCGAAACCATGTGATGTAGACTTGGGATCTATTAAGGATACTAAAAGAACGCATATGTAAACTTGATTTCTAAAACCAACTTTTCTTAGTTATCAGATATCCCAGTGAGAGTAATGTCATTGCGTTGGATAGAACTTTACATTACTTATGCATGTTTATTCATAATTGTTCGAATCTGTTTAAATATCCTTCGTTTACATCAATTTTACTAGCTATTCTATACAAAAACATCTTTGCACAGCTTCCACCAGCTGGAAAATAGGCCTCTGTGATTGGTTTTTGTCAAAACCTCAAGTGTCCCCTTCATCCGATCAACATTTTTTTATATCGAACGAAAGCTAACACTCCCCCTAAAAACACTTCTTCTCATCAGCTCAACAGGTAACGCAATACAATGTTTATAGCAATTCGAATGTGGTAAATCTGTTGAATACGGCCTATCCCAGCACCATTTTTGACTATTATTATGTTTTGATGAATCCAAGTGTGTGAAAATATTGGATCCAACACATAATAATGATAAAATTGGATGCTTTACGCCCAATATTTATTGGTCTTGCTATGAGTTTTAAAATATGGACTCGACTACTCATAGCTCCACCAATGGCTCAGGCGATCCAATTTTATATCAAAATGTAGGTTTTAAAAGTCAAAACCTCAAGTGTTCCTTACAATATTTTTCAAATTTTATGTCATTAAATGAAAGAGCAAACTTATTTTGTCATAGATAGAAACATTGGGAACTGCATGTAGAACAGAGTCGTTTGGAGAACCATGGGCCGCATCACTCTGGTCAAATTGACGTATGCAAGCACTATCAATAGGTGATCAAAATAAATTCTTAGTCAGTGGGAGTGGTCTATTACGTAGACACATAATCTGATTGGACAATAGCATGATTTTGGGTGTCGTATATCAGGCTGCAGATGACCTCACGTCATCATGACTTTTGATAACGCGTAACACGCTCATACAGGTGCGAGTATGTATCGCGTTGTATGCGTAGACGCAGTGCGGAATACTCGCACGCGCTAACAGTACGCGCAACAGAATACGTGAAGTTGTAAACAAGTTTCGTTAATTTTATAATAAGGGGAGTTTTATGACGGTATCGTAGTGGATACCGGCTGCGCCGGCTTCCACTACTCCAAATATTGGACCTGCCTGTCGTCTATCACACGATAGAGGAAAGTAAAAACAAAAATTCCTATCGTTTATTCTCTACGTCACGTAAAAGCGCCCATTGTGAAAGTGGTACCGTTTGTTCTTAAGCAGCCCAAAGGTGTGTGTGAGTCGTCGCAACAATCACAACAAGTACACTTTAGCCTTCAGCTCCAGTCAGATGTATTTTACACATGTCAAACGCAAGTCACCCAATTTTAAACTGGACGTTGATTGTATAATCTCGTGAATATGGATTGGCAACGTTTTCCAATATTTCAACGCTCAAATCGGACTCAATAGAAGAATAAAAGCTTCAGTCCGTTGGTTTTTCTTGGACAAGTTAAGAACCGCGAAAAACATTTCTCTTATTATCTTTATTGAAGCAAATAATTCAAATAACATCGAACATCTACACAAATTATGTTCTGCACCCATTTATCGCAATGAAGTTTTTTCGGTATGTCAAAAATCTGTTGCAGTAAATTTTATTTGAGAATTAAAAACCGTTGAAAATACCCATTTAGTTCCAATAAATTCATGTATATTGTTCATGTGTGCATCAATAATGAACATTTATTTACATGTAACCATGGTAATAAAAAGAATAAGTTTAAAATAAACAACTTGCGTGGCTTCAAAAGAAAACTTATCAATTCAGTCCATATGCACGCTGTTTTCGTGTAACGATTCCTGATGGTTTGCCATCACAGAGAAACATAGAAAATAAACTGATTATATAATTCCCTATAACGTAAATGTAAATTATGGACAATTTATGAAATAATAAATCTTTAACAAAATCAATCCTTATTTGTTTTTTATTCTGTCTGTTGGCATATTTTAATTTGTTCCCATATAGACGCAGAGGACTCCATTTTAATAAATCAATCACAGAACGAGACAGGTAATTTTGAGGGAAACATGGTAAATCAAGAAAGGTTATAGCTTTTGGGGATCCTATTCATGCAAGTAGTCTGAAAGCTTTACCTGCTACGTGATCAGAATATCCTTGCATATGAATTGAAAATAAAGTACTTGATGATGGCTGATTGACCAATAAACGGCATTATTACTTGTAATAATTGTGAACCAGAAAAACAGATTGGTGAGTAGTAATCGCTGGCGATTAAAGTTTAGTTTGAAATATAAAAGGTCACTGTGTTTCAAAATGAAATATTAACCTCGACTTGTTTACCTGAAACAATACAATCTTGTCCAACAGCAATAACTGCTTGTTGGCGTATACCATTTGCATAGCCAGTAAAACAAAATTAAAGAAACATATAATATGTGAACAAGTCATATTTATCATTCACGAATCACCATTTTCCAATCAGTAACAACTTTTCAAACGCTCTTTATTCAAAATGTGCGCCAAACTGATTTATATATGTATGATGTCTTAGATTTTAAGCAATGAATTACCTACTCGCGGAATAATACTTAATGAAAGTTGGACGTTATATAATTTTCATAACCCATGTTAGTTTATCCTATAAATGCAGTTTTACCGAGATAATGAAAAATGTGCCAATAACCTGAAGGCAGTTATAGGTAAAATTAAGCTGGAAATGTGCAAAAGCGAAATGTAATTTTCTGCCAAAACAACACATGCGAAGGCTTTTCGAAAAATAAAAACACGTGAATTTTGACAATATTAACTTATCAAAACCATAATGTAATATTAAAGGTAGTTGTTTCATTATTTATTTCCAGTAATTATTTACTCTGGTAATCATGCTGTGCAAATAACTCTGACCTACCAAACACAATACGAGGGTTGAGAGCCAGAAAGCAACTCACAGTCACCTGCTACAACAAAGTGAGCATAAAGTTACCAGGTCACTATTCGCTGTCGAAGTGACGTAATAAATGCGAGTGATCAGAATGATATGGTTCAATGCATAGGTACCGCGTGAAGGTTGTAGTGCAGGGCGATATAGTCAAAATTGCATTCATCTATTGCTATGGTAGTTAATCCGATTATTACGTCACTTCGACAGCGAATAGAAGATACAGTCCATTAATCATGACTAAATTTAATCGAGAATAAAAGGCATGGTAGAGGAGATATAGATTTTTGAAGACCAAAGCAAGGAGCCAACTTTATGTTTGACCCCTCGATAACAAAACAATCGTTAATAACGAACTTATGTACAACCCGGTATGCAGCTATGAGTTTTCAGCCTACATGGTGCAGGCACCCGTACAATAGAAAAGCATTTATATTCTGGGTGCTTTGTACCCAGAAGGACACGCTTGTACTGATGCCAAGCAGAATATTTTGTACTTTTGACACCACAAAATAATATAAATAAAGTGACGTCACATTAAGATTACGCAAGGTTTTGTCATGTTAAAATGATTTGACAAAACCGTTATACCTTAAACGTAATTTGATACCACAGAATATTATATTCTTGTTTTAATATTTGTTTTAGTATTGTAATAATTTGAAACAAAATTTTATTAGATAAATCATTGAAAAAATATAAGATTTTGTTAATCTGTTTAATTTTGTTGACATTTAAGAAAACCTAATAAGAGAGCACATAATGCCAACACAAAGAGTCGCAGATTTATACCAGTTCATCGCTGGACGAGCAAATAACATCAGTGTACAAGCGAGATCAACAGAGTAAATATATGTAAGTATTTAACCATGGCGAATTTCCTTGGCTGCACGAAGTCTGTCTTTTGAATTCCAGTTGCCTTTGTACCTTTAAAGATTAATAATGTACATAGAATTTTACAAAATCATATCTCATTTCATCCCTGTTCCTTCCTTATTTACACAAATACGAAAGAGAACAAATATTTGAATTCAATGCTGTGCATTTGTGTACTTTACCAGACTTCTAGACCATTATTAGTCCTATTATGTTTTGCCAGTCGTGTAATTCAATACACAGACACCGCAACCAGTTTTGAGCCGGGAGGAAATTTCGAACAATACGTTCTCAATATTCAAATATTAAAGCTGTAGAATCTTAAATCGTCTTATTCTTCATCGCCCATAGTACTGCACTGGACCTTAGAAGTGAGTACTGTAGTGATTTCTTTCAAGCATAGCATAAATAAAACATATTTCCCGACAAAAGTTAACAAAAGTGTGGTACATAATTCGGTTTGCCTTAGTGCATAACCATTAAAAGATTTTCAGTATTATTTATTCAAAAGAACGTTTGTGAACGTTGGTAGTCAGAAAAAGCTTGTAGAGCACAATTAAAGAAATCGTTGACGTGTACTTTTTCTGAATTGGACAACAAACTATATATATTTTTTGAAACAGCAAACTATTCTGATTTCATCAGAACATATAGAATGAGTGAGCTAAAACCCAACGACAAACAGACATATAAAATGGAAAGTTTGAAAACCAAAAATGGAAGTTTTCTCAACATCGTATTCGGGTAATACAAATAGTTTGAAGCATTAGAAGGTTAATCGTTTTGAAAAGAACTCGGCAGACAGCTTTGAGTCAGATCTAATGCAAAGTGGGACATTTATTTCCCTAGCAAGCAACACATGGGATGGCTATACCCTGCAGATGGCCAAGCTGATCAATACTTACCTACTTTTAACTTTTGTGCTTTTACAGGGTCTTTTCAGATATAATCCTGACAGGTAAACAAACAACTGGAGTGTTATAAAGTTAAAATAGTATATAACATTGCTCAATACAGCATGTTGTTACTCACACCATTGCAATGTTTGGATAATTCTACCACTCTGCGATTCTGATACAAAGTCATGAGAAAAAAATCGTCAATATTGAATATCAGCTTACGCCAGCATATCTCTCAAAATTCCATTGAACTTTACTTGGTACATAACTAAAATTTGGTTTTTCCTTTTTTCCTGTTAGCTTCATGAATTGTAATAGTTTACGTTCAAAATAAAGAATAGGCTTTAGATTTAAGTAAAAATACGTCGTCGTCAACACAATGATTATTCTCATTTTAAGTTAAATGTAACATTACGGTTTCTAGCTTGAAAGGGGATTCCAAGCGGTGAAAATATCGTTACAGCTATTCAAGCTATCTTCTTAAAAGTGTACGTTTACCTCAATTATTGTATGTTTAAGAAAGACATATTATGTACATTGTGAGAATACGGGAAGTCCTTTTATGTAGGCATATACCCTAAGGGGCTATGAGCCAAATCCGTCAGTTCGCAATGCCGAGATAATCTACTTGTAGATTGTTTATGCTTCTCACCTTTTAGCCCAGAACATGGTTTGCAGCAATGTTAAGTTGGAAGTGAACAGGAAATTACTTGAACTATCTAAGTGATGGCGTACAGTATGAAAAGGGAGTAAGGACAAGCCAATACGCGTATAATGCCAGTGTCAAATATGGTATTGATGCCTTGGTTATTGTAGAGGAAAGTAATAGAAATATGTCGGCCGACATCCATTATATATAGTGTAGTCCTCAGATCCATTTAGCATGTTATGACTGGTGGTCATATTGCCTCATAGTATATGGCAAAAAGGTGTTCCATTCATAGCTTCAAAAATGACAATTAAGATTTTCACCTGAGCTGTCTCATTCACTTGCTTGCTCGACCACTCCATCGCACTTACCACTTGCCCACTTGCTGTAACTAACCCACTCACTCAATCACTCATTCATCCATTCCTCACTCACTCACTCACTCACTCACTCACTCACACTCACTCACTCACTCACTCACTCACTCACTCACTCAATCACTCACTCACTCACTCACCACTCACTCACTCACTCACCCCCCCACTCACCACCACTCACCACTCACTCACTCACTCACTCACTCACTCACTCACTCACTCACTCACTCACTCACTCACTCACTCACTCACTCACTCACTCACTCACTCACTCACTCACTCACTCACTCACCCACCACTCACTCACTCACTCACTCACTCACTCACTCACCCCCCCACTCACTCACTCACCACTCACTCACTCACTCACTCACTCACTCACTCACTCACTCACTCACTCACTCACTCACCACTTAATTAAGTTAACAATATGTGAGTCTTTTAATCAAAAGTAATGTGTTTTATAATGATCTGATACATACACAAAAATACATGCACTCAAATACATCTATTACGAATGTTTGATAATATTACTTAACTACCAGCCTTCTACTTGTTGTTGGATAGAGAGTTCTGATGTCAATGTTCTTGATGTATATCCTGATTTACTTGTCCTGCGAAGATCACTGTTCAGCGAAGTCCACTGAAGACTTTTATATCCTTTGCATAAAGTCCTTGCATAGTTTACTATCTCCAACAGGGTGCTATTTTCACCTTTCACACAATTTGTAATGAAAAACAAGTCTGCATTACATTGCAGTTGTCCCCTGTTTCCACTTACATTGACAGATGTGTTGTTTTATAAACCAGACTTCAGCTAGTCGACAGAAGAATGTGTTCCTTTCTTGGAAAAGGTACGCACTTTGACGTATTCTAAATCTTCTCATCTGGTATCACTGGGTATAGTAGTACATTGTCTGCATAAAATATTTCTGGTTTGCAATGTCCTTTCTTTGAAGGAAGTGGACTGTAAGCACAATATTAATGTACTAGCCTACAGCAACACTATAATACTGTTCTGAATTGTCTGACTATTTTCTTATAATTATACCAAGCGTTGTAAAATCGCATTCTATTAATAGTCAATTACTTCATTCACATCCTCACAACATATGTGATGCGATCAAGCATAATCAGTCGGAACTCGGACATATTGATTTTGAGATATAGCCATACAAAGGAAATATTTCCTTTTGTTTCCTCTTGTTTTGGAAACTCTGTAATTGCTCATATCTTTAGAACTGGTCGTTCAATCTCAAAGGGGTTTACTCCAAAATCCAGATTTGTAAATGCTGTTTACTATCCTATAAGAAACTGAAAATTCAATATTTCCGAGTTCCGACTGATTTTGCTTGATCGCATCACATATGATGTAACCTGGAATACCTATGGGCTCCTTTGCCTTGGAGGCAAGTTTCATGTACAATTAATAGAGAGCTCCCTGCTTTGAAAATCCCAACAAGAATGAAGGATACGTGCCCTTATTTTCTGTTGGGATTTTTACGGAAGGGCACTTTTAGATTGTGCCTAAAATTCCAGTTATATCAAGGCAACCCTACCCCTCGATTACGGTACAATTAAACATTAACCTTTCGCATTACATCCCTTCTCGTGGGTTTTTCCCAACACGATGTCAATTTCACTTTACAATCGTGGGGATTTTCCCAATTGTGCAACACAGGGAATTACCAGCTATCCAAAATTAGAAACGATTCGATTTGTTTTTTGATCAACTTGATGCATGTGAGGTGATTCCTTAAAATGTCTCAAGAAATAGATTTTAAGAGGTGAGATGGTACATTTAGCTATTCATTACATTGCATTTAATTCTTTCTGAACGTTTTCTGAACAATCTCTACCCAACTCGCATTTTCAAACTTAAGAAAACATACAAAAAGGTACAAATGCCACATTACCCGACCCTACAACCCTACCCCTCGTAAAACAAACTACTAATCCAGGGCAATCTAAAAAAACAAAAACAATTAAAGGTTCTTGAATCAAATTGTTTGCAGGCGGTTTACACCGGTGGCTTACATGACGTAACGTATAAGTCTTCCAATAGTTTGTCACGTGCGTCTATCTAGACCATTCAGAAATTGCAATATAAATGATACTTGTTGTGCTTAACTATGGTGGTATTTATACAACTTGAGTTCAACCTCATATTAAAAGCACTTAAAAGACGAGCGGCATATTTGACACAAAAAGAAAACTAGAAATTAATGACCGTGTTCTTTAGCTATTGGCTATATTCATGCTTTACAAAGTACTCAGTGAACCCCGCTTGGTATTGTCCTGTATCCTTTGACAAAATTAATGATCAAAATAGTGCGCACCGATTAATTGCCTGACACCTCATCAGTGACAAACCCAACATTTTATATTGTAGTGGTTAGAAGATCATAATGATGCGTTGTAAATTTTTTGAAGTTTAAAATGATTTTAAAATTAAGATACGCGACACCTTGTGTAATCACGTATTTGATTATCGTTATGCATTATGCTTCCAGAAGTGTTATTCCCCTAACTTAAAAAAAAAAAAAAAGATTTGCTCTGACTGCTTAAAAGTGACCTGTTAACTAGCTGGTAAAAGCTGGTATATTATTTGAAATTAGGTTACAGCTAATCACAGCTAATTCCCATAACTTTTTGGTGTAAATACATGTAAATCCCAATTCCCAAATGTACACTCTAAATATTTGGCTCGGAAATCCCATTGTTATGTTATGGTTCGTGGCTCGGGAAATCGCATATAATTTTGCGAAATCATTCATGGGAAATTGAACTTTGCCATCGTTGGGGTGTGTGTGGAAAATTTCTGGAATAGCCAATTGCGCATCTCCTCTCTGCAATATAGGAGGTCATTTTGATGTTATTTAATGCCTACGTATATTAACATTATTGACCGTAGCACTCTTTAAAAAAAAAAATATTGATGTCAAGTGTTATATTGGCATACCGTATGTCATTATAAAGAGTTTCGTTGAATTGAAATGAAACAATTGTTTAAAAAAACCACAATACTTTGTGTTATCTATTGTTTCCCATATTTTTTGAAAGAGCAAAAAAAAAAGGCTTCAATGAACGCATTCATATAAATGTATCACTATTGTTTACGTCTTTTTTTACTCATTGACATCATTGACTCATTTTACATATTGACATCATCCGCTTTGTCAAGCTTACTATGCATACGGTTTCGTAAATTGATATAGAATGACGTAGAAGTTGAGCAAAGAAGCAAAGCGCTTGAGTATTGCGTTACTGGCGCACGCTTATGTGAATTGATGCCAGCATGATTTAACCCTCGTATTACAAGGGTAGTTTACTACACCTCCTGATTCTTCACAACTAAAAGTTCTATGAGTCTTTACTCCATTGTCATATAAGTACGGTACGCCAATCATTACGTACCTGTGACGTCATAAACCTTAACCGATCTCTAAATTGGTGGATTCCCATTATACCATTACACAGAGGGTACTTTAGGCCAAATTGTGAATTGACAAGCACCCCCAAAACAAAAACACCCCACAACAACACCAAAACCATGTCAATGCGGCAATGTGTTAAATCGTGAGCTTTTGTAACATTTATATTGTGGGGATATGGCGTGTTTCGTTATAAAAATCGAAACTATTACTTTAGTTTTATAAACATCAAGTACAGAACGAATTGCTTGGTTACTACATCAATGCACAATAATAATTTTTATTTAAGTTCTTTGGGGAGGTAAGTTATGACTTGACGCATTGTCTTGGACCACGGTCCGCTCACCTAAAAAAAAAGAAATTAAAATGCATTTCTTCTTAAACATCGAAATTTCCAAATAGCATCCGCACTGCAGATTAAGTTTGGGGTATGTGTTGGGGTATGTGAGAAGACATGATGGTGGCAGTTTTGATTTTGTTTTATTGTAGAAGCATATAAAAGTTAATGGTCTTGTCTAGAGTGTTCGCAGTGCCGATATATATCACACGTAAACAATGTCGTCAAACCAGCTGTAGAAATTATGCCCCAGTCTTGTCAAATTCACTGAGAACATGTAGGCTAATCAACCAGTGCTGTCAATGAATCGTCGGTTAGTGACCAATTACCGGAACGGCTTTTCTTTTGCCCCAAAGATTATGTCCTGTTTCATCAGCCAATCGCTCTTGGCCTGGCGACGACGGTACCGTCATATTCACTTTGTGTATGGAAGTGTATTCTTGTCATGAGCGTGAAGATGCAGTCTCTACCTTGTGTTTCCTATAAAATGTCGATATCGCTTTGAGCGTTTTGAAAGTAAAGTCTTAATCAGTATATCCTTAGTGATAAAGTAATGCCACTAATACATCAAGCGTTTCATACAAACTTACTTAAAGGCAAACCGACACTTGGATGAGAGTATCATCGGCATATCAGACGTCTCTTCCATGTTATTTACACCACTTTCATAAATCCTCAGTGAATTTCAACCTTTAAAAAACATTCGCCATTCAACGATATCCTATATCTTGAGAGGGTACAAGAACCTTTCAACAATGACATCATACACATGTAAGATATAGAATGGGAACTTGCAAAATACACGTCCATTTTGTAGGATTCGTTCATAAAGAACATTAGAAAATGACTGTGAACTACAAAGATTGCGAGAAAAGATTAGATTGACTTTATCTAAGACAGCTAACAATTTACCTAATGCGTTTAAAATGGGTTGTAATACATTTTAAACTTTAATTTCCCTTAAGTGAATTTGACGTTTATAGGGCGCCGTAACATAGATCGAACCTATGTAGATTAACGTTTTGAATAATAAATAAAAAAACCAAAGAGAAGCAATTAAAACAGTTTCTATGCTGGTAATTGTTAATAAAAGTATGGTAAAGTTCAAGCTATTGCAATAATTGCTCCTAAGTTTATCATGTTTATGATATAATAAGTGAATGGTGTATTATAAACACTAGCAGTCCTGGTTGCTTTTGTTTGTGTCTTAATTTAATTGTTACTTTTCCCAACCGTATGATGTAACCTACTTTCTGTTATCTTTATGGAAATCTCTTGCAGTAACCCCAAAACATTCAATCCTTCCTTTTGATTTCTACCCATTGCAACTCACATTATAAACCTAAACGTTCTAGAAACCTCAATGAGCAAATTTCCAAGAGCATGACCATATCGTTACCCTGCTTCGACCAAACTCACTTTAAAGCCGCATTGATTTTTTTGCTTAAATCATTAGCTCTATGCTCTATTAGCATGTGCACCGCTGTAATAATGCCGTTGACATTGACCAATCGCAAAGAAGATTTTAGGGTGAGTTAGGCAATTTTTACAGTTGACAAATGGTGAGTTAGCCAGTTTACTACTAGAATTCATGCCTGCCTCAGCTGTTTGTTTGAAAATAATTTTGCTCTGGTTTTTGTCTATGTCACAGGCCAAAGTCACATGCATCAGCTACTCCAGCCTTAAAATGTCTTTCCGCACCCCATATAAACCGCAGAAAATGTTAAATTGTAATGATACTGCAAATGGATCGTATCAAACCTAACTGTCTCTAAAATATAGGCCTAAACCCTTTACTCAATAATAGTCATAATTGTAGGAACCTGGGACCATCATTTATTACACAAATAAAGAAAGAAAAAATATCCTTATTTTTCGGTAAATTACACAGTAAAATTCCTAATAATCATTATTGATTGATTGATATTATTTTATTGCAAATTCGTGGCCCGTGGGCCAAATTACATACAATAAATTACAATATAAAAATACACATATAAAAACAATCAGAACTTAATATTTAAGCAAAAAATTGCACATGATAAGAAACACATAAAAATATACAATTTGAATTACATTATTTAAGAAAATTGCATATAAAAGTCACAGTAAAAACATTTATCATAATATTGCACTTTTTAACATTACAAAATGACATGAAAAGATTAGCATAGAAAAGAATAGCATGCAGAACAACTCTGGGTGGCAAAGAAAAAGCAAAACTTATTTATTAAGAATATCAACAAAAAAGGGAAGAGGACTATTTCTGAAACGATTAGTCCTGGTCCTAAACTGAGAAAAATTATTACTGTTACGCAAAGAACGGCCATGACACTCCTTTCTGGTAGGAGGGATGAGAGAACTTGTTCGATCAGGTTTGGCAAGCCCTTCGGCGAACCTAAGACAGTGCTCCTCCCTCCTATCAGAAAGGGTGTCAAGCTTGCAAACTTTAAGAGCATCACTATAGGATAAATAGTGCCGACCCAGGATTGTTCTGCATGCACGTTTTTGAATGGCTTCTATTTCATTGCTCTGTTTAACTGAGATACCAGAATGCCACACCACATCAGCGTACCCAAGAATTGGCCTGACATATCCACTATATACGACACCAAGCTCTTGAGTGGAGAAACCAAAGCGTTTCAAGGTTCGTAGCATGAACAACCGGGAATTAGCCTCTTTTTTTTTTAACATCGCGTCCATCTGGACATTCCATTTAAGGTCGGATCGTCGGCTATCGTGTCATACACCGATTAACTCCAAATTTCGAGCAGGTTTGGAACCGGATTGCTCTGTAGCCACAAACCAAGAACTTTGGCTTCGGTGACGTATGATAGTGGTTCAGTCCCAATTCTTAAGTCGCGATGTGGTGGCAATGGATTAGAAAAAGCAATTTGCATGGCTTGACACTTGCTGGGATTCAATTTCAGGTGGCTGTAACTAGCCCACTCTGAGAACTGATCAAGATCATCCTGAAGTGAACTAGCACAACCACCGGAAAAATTCTCAGCAAATGTCAAGTCATCAACATATTTCCAACAGCGACTACCAGCTTCTTGGGCAGCTTCATTTATAAGATTTGAAACCCAATTGGGCCAAATTTTGTACCCTGGGGCACACCACCATGAAGAGTTGAATTTCACGGTTAGATTTTCCTTCACTATGATATGCTTTTATCTTTCCCTTCTGGTGATCGGTAATTTTTATCATTTTTAGCCCAATCTGATGTTAAAACTGAACAATTTTGGAAGGCGAAATTAAACTATAATGCGCTGCTAGATAGGAAATCCATGTAGTGAGGCTGCATGATATTAACTGTATGGAAGGTTTTTTTGGATGTGGCAAATAATATAATCGCATAACAATTACTTATCCGTTGTAATCCGTGGATACCTTTATTCCTCTAGTATCACAATTCATAACTACTCCTCTTTTCGCCAAACGCCAAGAGTTTCTAGAATGCTGCTAAAATAATTGTACATTCTAGGGAAGCGTGGTTACCTTTTTTAAATAGCCGAGTGAGAGGGTTTTCAATGAAATATTTTTTGTGTCAAAATTGTAGCATCCTATGTATAAAAGAATATATGAATATTTACTGCACATCATATATAACGATTCGTGATACCCAATTGTGGCACATTTGATGTCGTTTAAGAGGCAGAGAATTTTATTTCAATTTTATATAGGCCAAAATATTTTTTTAATTGAGCAAGAATAAGGATAGAAAAAACGTTGAAAATCCTATGTAAAAATTACATTAGACCCCGCCAAAGATTACTGTTTCCTTTTTATGGTAATCTAATCTTTTATTTCCTGAAAAAAAATGGGGTCTAATGTGGATTTTTTAAATAAATGACAAAAACATCGAACGTGTATACAAGAAAAATAGCTAAAAATGGTAGGCTGACTGGGCTCTATACATCGCAACCGACGCGATATACAGAGCACGTGGCATACTGCAGTTACTGTCCGTTTTCCTATACACAATACACAGTGCTCTTTCCCATTGACGCGTGACCTCCACAAATAGCCCTACGTTAACAGTATGGGGATATGACTAGTTAACGTCGCTGTGTGAAAAATAACCGGCCAATATTAAAAGTACTCTTCTAAAGTTCTAGAAAATATAGTTTTTTAACATGTCCTAAATTTTTAGCTAATTTAGATGTTTGGAAATATTCGTACTTTGGTGTTTTAGTTAATGTTATAGGTAATAGTACATTGCCTAGTTAACGTCGCTGTGTGAAAAATAACCGGCCAATATTAAAAGTACTCTTCTAAAATTCTAGACAATATAGTTTTGTAACATGTCCTAAATTTTTAGCTAATTTAGGTGTTTGGAGAGGGTCGTACTTTTGTGTTTTAGGAAGGACATGTAAACGACAGATAACACCAAAATATGAAGAAATTATTTCCAAACCGTGTTAAGTCAAATATCATTATGTTGCTCATTTTCAAGAATGCTGGTTTACAAAAAGCACGCCATTGTCTGGTTTCGTGAACAAAGCCACACATAACATTGTTTCCTTTCGTTTCCTTTGTAATCGGTTACCCAACTGAAGCTATGAATACCAAGCTTTATTGCGATATCGCACATGAAAACAGTCACTTGTGCACAACCAGAGAAGATCCGATTTAATCAGTTGAGCTGTTTCAATGAGTGTTATCTTGGTTTAATAGCTTTTAATGGGGTTAAGTCCTGCAAAGGTCGAGATGAATTCTACTGTAGACATGACTGCATCATGGCCGAAATCAAAATCGATTTTTGTGTATCATATATAGTACCCTCGTATTAATTGTCTGTATGCGCTTGAGAATTCAACAATATAAATAATGGTAGCTCTATTATAATACACATTAATGTTTTAAGCAGATAAAATTCCAAAATATGGTACGTTTTCTGTCTTTGCTTGTCACGTGGAATGTTGAAGTAATGAAGTTGCGATTATATGTTTGAATTTTCACGAAGACACCAATAAGTCCTCGTGGCCGAGCGGTCTAAGGCGCTGGTGATATGATATGTCGATACTGTATACATGATAGCGGCGCAGTGCAGCGTGGGTTCGAGCCCCGCCTCTGCAGAACTAAATTTCCTTTTTTTTAAAGTTCATATTATGTGGCTGGGAGAATGTATGTGTGGCGAAGAGTGGTGTGATTAATAACCTTGATCATTTGTTATGCATCACATGTTAAAAAGAGTTCAAATTCCCCGGGCGTCATCTGTTGTTATGGTGGTCGTCAAGGACTGACGTCATGATTATCTAATTAAGCACAGCGCCGCCACATTTCCTATGGGGATTTTGTACAGATACAGGTTTTTCATGAGATCATAAGAAAGTTTGTTTCGTTATTTTCCAGCAATGTTTGGATGTTCAAAAGTTGATTAAAACTGATTAAAGGTATTATAGATGATATTGAGGCAAATAAATAGGTTTCAAGTTAGTATTATTTACTAAAAATTCAACAATTGTTACTGCGGAAAGACGCGGGAGTATGTAATTACCCTATTCGTTTCTGATAATTCCTTTTAATTTGTCTCGTTATCATTTGTACTTGCCCAAAGATTGGTGAATACAATTTATATGCATGCGTGAATTTATACTTTTTTTCAAAATGACAAAAAATGAGTTGGGCAACTATCGTAGCAGGGTGACAAAATGCCTAACTGACTTGAGCCTGCAATCCTACCTATCTTAATACAAACTATTAAGACCGAGCGATCTGAGAGTAATGTTTTAGATCTACTTGAATCACATTTTGTGCAGGTTATTCACATAGCCGCCTCATAGGTGTAACGCTCAATTTACAGTCTTTCAAATGCTTGAAACCTGCGCAAAATATCTAGAACATTTTATATCTCCTTAATTTGGCATGTACATTGCACAAGTGGAATTTGTGTAGCATCAGCATATTATGGCATATCAGTTATATCAGTATTTACATAACTGCTTGTTCAACCTCATATTGAAAGCCTTTCAAAGACGCGCGGTATAATTATTTTACACAGAAAGAAAACTAGAAATTAGTTGCTGCGTTCTTTTGTTATTGAATATAATCCAGCTTTAAAAAGTACTCAGTGAAACCTTTTTGCAATTGTCCTTTATGAATGAGCACATTATAGTGCGCGCCGATTAATTGTATGACATTAACTGTAAGTAATTACAACATTAATATTGCTTTCGTTAGAAAATAATATTTAATATTGACTGAAGTTAATTTAATTTAAAAGCTAAGATACTCGACAACCTGTGCAATGTAAATTGATTATCGTCATATATTTTCTACTTGGAATCATTATTTTTGCATCGGAAGTGTTAGCTCTCAGTCTTAGTTTTATACCCGGTAGAATAGTTTTAGTCTTCGTGCAGAGTGCAATAGCGATTAGTCAAAGCTGGTATTCTATTGGACATTAGGTTACCATTGTTACAGCTAATTGAAATATAACGTCAATATATCATAACCACAAATGATTAAATGAATATACTGTATTACAAAATAAAATATTACACATAATACAATGAAGACATTACTTCGGATTTAGATTAGATTGTGATTGTTCAAAATGCCCAACTTAAAAGGAAAGAATCTTACAGCAATACGGAAGTGACTGTCGATCATGCAAGCACAATCATGGAAGCGGGATTTACATATTGAGGCAGTAGATATAATTTCCTATTCATTTTGGGCCCTAGATGGTGTAAATACATAATTAATTGCTGCTCCAAGCAGTTAATTTCCCGCATTTGGCAAACACCAATGGGATAATATGTCATGTATGAGTTTAAGGTAATAATGGATGTAGAGTCAATAGCACATCTTCTCTATGAAAAAGAGAGAAATATTACATGAGATCCTTCCGTTGTTATTAAATGCGTAAGTGAATAAAAGTCCTCAACAAAAGTGTGGGAAGTTTTTTCAAGCATCTATATCTCAGATTATTTGTGATATGTTTATATCATGTTGCATATCAATAGATAGCGACATTACTTTACAATGTCACCACATTTGAAACAATTACTTTTTTCACGGCTGAATACACGTCTTGTGAATGTAGTGGAGTCTCAAACAGAAATACAGAATGTGCCAAATTGACCATTATTCTGTGCACCAAGCTGCAATATCATATCTTCACAATCTGGGACCTAATGGAATGCTCCCAGATGACAGGGTCGCCCCCACAGAGCCAGGGTAGTCATCGACTACAGAATATGGGAGTAGAGAGAATGGAATCGGCTGCCATCAGCTCAAACCTCAACCCGATTGAATACCTGTGGGACCAGCTTGGTCGTGTTGTATGTGCCAGAGTAGCCAATGCAACCACATTGAATGACATGTGACGAATTTCTGGTTGAAGAATGGAATGTCATCCTACAGCAATGTGTGACCAGGCTGGTGAGCAACATCAGGAGGAGATGACGGGTGTTCTGGCTGCGTATGATTTTTCCAACCGTATTGAGGTTAGTGACTTGTGTCAATTTGGCACATTCCGTTTGAGACTCCACTACATTCACAAGACGTATACTCAGCCGTGAAAAAAGTGATTGTTTCAAATGTGGTGTCATTGTAAAGGGGAGTAATGTCGCCATCCATTGATATGCAACATGACATGAACATGTCACAAATAATCTGAGATATAGATGCTTGAAAAAACTTTCCAAACTTTTGTTGAGGAGTTTATATATTAACGATATTGAAGAAACAAGCCGTAAATAGACATTAATAAATAAAAGGTTCAACAATAACAATACACTTTGTTCTTCGTCTTCTTACACAATGTACGAAAATGATTAACGTGTCTAGCACCATTGTCGATAAGCCCACTTTTTTTTTGGAAAATATGATTTGTTTGTAAGTGTTATGTTCACCACTTTTATCAATCCTTGGTGACCAGTTTACTTCGGTTATATTTATAAGTGCGCTTTTATAAATACGCACGTGACTCATGGGCACGACATACAAAGACCAGCAAGCGTGACTAAATCCTCATGCATTGACCACTATACAGATAAATATCCTCAAATTTAAGTATTAATTGAATAGCAAAACTATTACACATGGGGGATTCCGAATTTGTAATTATGTTATCAAAAACAACATTTCGAAAGTATTTGACGACGGAAACAAAGACGGAAAAGTTTACAATAATAATCACAAAGGTGAACAAAATAGACAATTTTGCTCTCATGTTGTTTGGCGACGGGAAGGGAAAGAAGGAAGGAATAAAGAGAGAAAACAAAGAAATACGTTGCGGGTGGGATTCGAACCCGAGACCTCTCGCACACCGACATCGCCTGGCTAATAATTATTTGGTGCAGCAGAGACACTAAAATGAATACACGGGATCGATACACGTGAATTGCTGTGCACGATTTTGATATCAGACGAAAATCTTCGGATACTGGGTTAGAAAATGATGAATATCTCCCGTAAATGATTTCGTCTCAAGAAACCAGATGTGGTCTCATACACTTGAAAATACGTGTTGAACAGATATAATAGTCGTTAGCGTGCGCTTTGAAAATTGGCCGTGCGCTTTGAACTCAAAATCTGACCAAAACTCTAAGTATATTGCGTTGGTCCTGTATGGACTACAGCGCGCAGCAGGCTATAGCTGCACTCACAACTCAAGTGGAGGCAGTATAACCATTGACCGCAATGTCGTATACAAGCTTACTCACACAGCGAGAAATCAATTACCCCGGCTATTGTCAGTAGCCTTAGTCAGGTCACTTCGCTAATTATGCATCTCATAAGGTCCGAATAAAATGGCCATGGGTGGCTGTGGATTCAACCTACCATGGCGATTTCTACCATGAAGATATCGGGGCGATGTCACTGTGCCTCGCATGCCAACCACTGGCGACACTTTGCCACGGGTCTTGGGCTTCGTTGGCCAGCGAAACAGTGCCTATTATCACTTAGGGCGATTGTGTCATCACACCACGTGGGATGCATGTACGAACAGCGCATATATCAAGTGGTGTTTGGTAGTAGTCAGGCGTGTTAGGGTTAAGATATATGTTTTCCATATTCTTACAAAATGTGAGCCACACAATTACGCTCGTAAGTTACCTGTACACTTTTCATTAAATGGATTGAAAAGTTGTAACGATTTTCACCGCGTGTTACGTTATCTCCTTTTCAAGCTACAAATCGAAACGTTACATTGAATTCAAAATGGCATCTTTGATGGAAAAGCGAGTAAATTGGATATATCGTTGCAGCTAGATTAGTGTTCAAATGTTTTATATTGCCAAGTATGATATCGATTGAACGATGAACCGATTTGCCAAAAATGTGATCAACATCAGTTGATTACATATTTATTATACTCCGGAAAATTTACCTTTAAACCTCATGTTGTACGAATGGAAAAAGTAAAACGGTCCTCATATTCAGATTCTGAACGATAGCGGAAACATCTATAATCATACCACTGATTTGGTATGAAAATTAACAAAAAGGAACTACTGATTGAAGGTCATCAAAGTACGACAGTTGCGGGTCAAAGACTGTGGAATCGTCGGGTAATAAATGTCGCTTTCCTTTGAATTTTAAGGGCCCGCTACTCTATTTTGCTTGCTTTTTATAAGCGGGTGGTGAAAGAAAGCAAAGAAAAGAGACCTTATAATGGTCCCGTCAAAGGCAAAGAAAACCATGAGACCATGGGCCCGTAAAAAGGGAAAAGAGCCCTTATAGTAGGCCCTTAAAAGTAAAGAAATGAGACCTTAGTTGGCCCGTATAATAAGCAAAGAACAGATGCCATAATTACAAGATATGGGCTCATTAAGATATGTTTTCTTTATTTTTACGGCCCCCTACGACCCGGGTCCGGAGGAAACGCATCCCCTTAACAACCTTGTCGGCGGCACTGGTCATCTGAAATAAAAGCTGTTGACACCACTCCATTATTTGTAAACGTCATATGCATTACCAGCAGATAACATAATCAATACGGCAATGGTTTCTTCATCGATGCTTTACCAAACTATCGCCAACTTGTTAACTTCTTTTGAATAAACAATAAGGATAAACCATTACTGGTTATACACTCAGGCAAACCGTGTTATGTACCACGCTTTTGTCGGAGATATATTTTATTCATGCCACGTTTGTAAGAAATAACTACAATACACACTTTAACGTCCAGTGAGAGAGATATAAAGAATAAGACGATGATCATATTCTACGGGGTTGACATTTAAATATTGAGAACGTATTGTTTGAAATTTCCTCCCGGCTCCAAACTAGATGAGGTGTATGTCGTGTTGCATTACATGACTGGCAAAACATAATAGGATGAATAATGGTCTAGAAGTCTTATAAAATACACTTAATGTATAGTGTTGAAATCAAATAGTTTTCCCTTTCGTATTCGTCTAAACAAGAAAGGAACATGAATAAAATGAAATATAGGCTTTATAAGTTTTAGGTATATACAAAGGACACTAGAATTCAAAAGACTTTGCGCTGACTTTCTTCGTGTAAATGGCCGTACTACACGAAAACAGTCGTGGAAATCGGCTAATATGTGACCTGTAAACCTCGTTTTAATAATAGTTAGACTACGGACTCCTCAAAAGTCCTTACTGAAATTTCAAATTTACCATAAAAATGGAGTGAGTCTACTAATGTATGACATGTATGATGTATGTAGAGCTAAACACATACCAAATTGTTGTTGTATATTTTTGAAGAAATTTTTTTCGATGAAAAATAAATAATTTTTTTTGTCAATGACGGGATTGAAACTCGGGTACATTATTGAATGCATAGTGAGGATTGAAATCTTTAAATTGTACTTTTAGGTACAATTAAATACTTTTGATTAAAATTCATACATAAATTAAAACATTTATCACTTTATTATATGTATGCCTGATGGTAATCGGATACATCCCGTTGAATTACGGGTGGACAAAGTGATTTTCAACCTACTGACGTAAAACTACTGCCATTTTGTTAATATAGCTTATTTTTCTCTCACTTTTTCACCACATATTTTCAGAAAGATACACATTTAAAATATGTAACACTGTTGGTAATAGCTGCTCTAAACTCCGAGAAATTAAGCTTTCAAATTGGGTAAAGTTCTTTTTTGGACTACCCTGTAGTTTACATAATACAAGTAATATTAAAGCTATGCGTGATACTGTTTTCATTATATTGATTTCCAGTATAACAAGGTACTATTTACTGGTTATCAAATAATGAAACAAGAAACGAGATATCTTCTATCTCCAACTAAACAATAAAAGTAATCTGGAAAATTGTTCGAATACATGCATTACTATAATGTAGGTTAGTTCAAGTAAATAGATGTAACTTAGTTACATGGTAAGATGTTCAATTGGCAGATCAATTATATACATAGTCATTGTCTGACACCCCCGTCGATGAATCTCATCACCACTCTTTGAACAGTTTCAGGTAACGATGTTCTTCTACAATAGAAAGAGTGCCACCTGACCGTCTGTCTCTCGAATAGTTTCAACTATTTTGATACAATCAGCATATCTGGTTTCACTCGATACGGTGTCATTTCCCGGTATCCAACTCTACCTGAAACCACGTTCCATTTCATGATTGCACTTTTGCCGCGGGGCATTAATGAGACATTTCTAATATTTGATTGGATTACTGGGTGTCACTTTGTATCGGCCAGGTATGTGTAACTTTCTTTTATATTATAGGCAAATCAACTTAATGAAAATCGGGGCTGAAGAGGGTACTACACATTTTGTGCCTATTTTTGCATTTTTCTCAAAACTTATAGCGCATTGGAGACAAATAAGATATACATATTATAGGAGCAAGGACTACAACTACTGCACTGGAAATTTTATTTCGGCACAGACAGCAGTTGTAGACTTGCAGTCAAATATGAGGGAAACCAGTATTTGATCAATAAATCAATACCTACTTGCCTTGAGTTGCTGAATTTTCAGAGCAATAGTTGTAGTCCTTGCCCCTACAACATACATATCTTAATTGTCAACAATGCGCTATAATTTTTGAGAAAAATGCAAAAATATGCACAAAATTGGCCAGGGGGGTAGTACCCCCTTAACCCACCACTAATTGTAATAGAAACCACTTAATCACCATACATTTCAGACAAATATATTAAAGAAAATATAAAAAGTCCCTAAAAGTCCTAGTAGTGGAATAGTGCCTAATTTGATAAATCCAAAATGGCTGCTTATGCAGGGGTAAAATATCACATTTGGTCAAATCTTGTTCACATCATAAGGATTCAGACAGTCTCCGATATCCAGTTCTTAAGTTATAGGCGAAAAGGTGACATTTTGGGTTCCACAGTCGTTTACAATGGAAATATGCCCAAATTGTTCCTTTGGTCAAAATAAATCAAAACGAGAAAAATTGCATTGTTTTGGATGTTTTGTTACATAGGTAACATCACAAAATAGGTCAAGGTCAACAGGGCTCATTGAATTCGCTCTTCTTTGCCTTGTTACCAAGGTAAAACCACCTGAGATAAACGTTTCTGCAAACGGAGCAATATGAAACCATTTTGATCTGCATAAGCGGCCATTTTAGATTGATGCAATTTAGGCACTGTTCCACTACTTGGACTTTTCGGGCTTTTAATATGTTCTTTAATACACTTTTCTGAAATGAATGGTGATTAATTGGTTTCTGTTACAATTAGTGGTGGGTGATTATTTAATTTGATTGGCCTATAATTGGTTTGATGCTCATTACCCAAGAAATTCAGTAAAACGCAAAACGATTATAGTATTGTGTCGTTGTCTTTGCTGTTTGATGGTAGCCCTTTCACTTTATTTATTCACTAAATTGATTACTATTACATTTACTGCTTGTGATATGTCGATGTAGCTCATCTAATTCATTTGTCGACATCCTTTTAGGCAAATGGTTCTAAAGAATATAAAGTGACTGTATCCAATATAACGGATGGGGGTATTATTTTGTGTATTTCCCAAGGGCATTCATGTTTTCAACCCTTTTGAAAAATTTACAGTCTCCATGGACGCACCGAATTAAACATTTATGATATAATGCACTCAACATTCAATTACGCTTGACAGTATTTTGATACTATTTCTTCATCATGTTTATATTACCTTTAGCCTTTATCGTCCCCAGCAATCAAATTATAAATTCATCTTAGAATATCGAATATAAATTTAGTCAACCCAAGTTATGGCAGTTTAAACCCCATATAAGGGACATGAACCCCAGATAAGGCGGAAATGACACACTTATGCTTCTGCTCTCATTCAAAAATCACATATACGCTCTACCAAATGGGGGCCATCTTGGAATTTCTGGGCAAAAATTATGTTATAACGTCAAATTAATGTCAGATTCGGATTTCTTGGGGTCGACTTACCCGAAAAAGTGTCTTTGTACACGATTTTTGGTACTGTGGTTCAAAACTTATTTTTTCAAGATGGCGTCGGCGGCCGCCATCTTGGATTTCTGGGTAAAAATGAGGTCGTAATGTCAAAGTAATGTCAGATTCAAAATCCTTGTGGTCGACTAATGCAAAAAGTGTCTTTGTACACGATTTTAGGTCCTCTGGTTCAAAACTAAATTTTTCAAGATGGTGCCGGCCACCATCTTGGATTTCTGGGTGAAAATAATGCCGTAATGTCAAACTAATGTCAGAATCGGAATCCTTGTACTCGACATATCCGAAAAAGTGTCTTTGTGCATGATTATAGGTTCTCTGGTTCAAAACTTACATTTTCAAAATGGTGGCGGCGGCCATTTTGGATTTTGTCCTCTAGCGAAAAATGCCGGGATTTTCGCGAGGGACATGGAGGCTAATTTGTTTCTAAACGGTCCATAGAAGTCGAATCAATCGTCAAACCTTACTAGCCAGAGAGTGGTCACCAAATTGAGTTTTTTGACTTAACTATTATAAATAAAATACCCTTGCGTAAGACGGGGATTGAACATGACAACATTGCAACAATTAATTACACGTTGCCTACAAAGTGTAAATTTCGGAACACCATATAATTTGCTTACTTACTTACTTGCTTATTTCGGGTGATTTTCCCGAACCACGACAGCTCTCCATATCCTTCTGTCCTGCATCGCCGTTTCCAGTCCGGTGTCTTGCTTGAGTACACCTACATATGTAAGGGGTGGTCTACCAGGGTTTCTTGTTCCATGTTTGGGTGCCCAGTTTATTAGGTTGGAGACCGGTTCACACTTGCTCCTGAAGCAGTGGCCAGCGAAGCGTGTTCTCCTTTCTCTGATCTTCTCTGAGAGCCTTGGGAGGTCTCCATACAACTCTTCAAATGTTGCTTATGTGCTGCTTCCAATGGATGTTGTACACAGCCCTAAGCATACGGGTGTAACAGCCATCCAGCTCTTTAGATAGTTTGGGAGTTATGGTCCAGGCTTCACATCCCTACGTTAACCATACAATTTATTGGACATTATCTGTTATGTACTTTTGAATGTAATAGGTATACCCTTTGCAAAGTATATAGGTTAATAAAATGAGAGGTCAGCGAATGATATTCTTTTGGTTTCTTCAAATAATTATGAAGTGTTATTTAAAACTGGCTTCTTCATATCACATTATACGCAAGTCTTAGGTAGCTATAAATAAATTCCATAAACTCATGTCTCATGCTTACTGTTGTTGTGTAGTAAAATCAACAATTCATATAATATTAACTATTTTGATATTTTCATCTTAAGCCATTGCTGTTTGCATCTTCGCCGTACAAAAATATCGTTGTACCCTTTTTGTACCCTTTTACACTTGTTTATCGATAAGATGTCCAAAAATTGTTCCAAAAAGCGTTTGCCGCCTCACTCACCTCCCACCAATTTTTACCAGCCCTAAATTGATCACCCTCTAGGGCTTGCAAAACAATTTCTTTGTGGGCTTGGTCACACACCGTTACACAGTATTTTTGTGAGACCTGAAAGCATACCAGACACACCAAGTTGCATTCTGAATACGCATTTCGAAAGGTTTGGCTACAAAACGATACTCTTATAAATGCATCTATGCACAGTTTGCACCTCGAGTCCACAAATTTGTCCAAGCACAGTAGGTTTAGCAATGCATTGTCTCTACACAGTCTGTGTTTGCACTACACGGTTGAGTGCATAGCTTCATAAGAGCTGTGTGAGCTTCTAGCTGGTGACTAGTGGAAAATACAGTATCTGTGATTGGTTTTGTCAAAACCCCGATAGTTTCCTGCATCCAATCAGAAAAGTTTTGACATCGAACGAAAGCTAACACTTTTCGCTAAAAACGCTTGTTTTCATTATGCCTATTCATCAGGCACAATGTTTTTTACCAAGATTGCAAATTTTATGTCATTAAATGTTTTGTCATACGGTTGAAAATCCAATGAACATTGACTTTGCTAAAAATGCTAAAAAGAGCGCTCAGAGATTGATATGAGGAATGATCTTCTGATATCAAATAATTTAGATTTTTTTAAAATTAAGGAATATAATTCACAAATTTATGGCAAATTATCAAAAATTGGCATTTCTGACATTTAACATTCCTTTATAAATCTCATTTTGACCATTTGTATTAAAATATGCACGAATTTTATTTTATTTTAAAATTATCATTGTGATTGTCGGCTTTTCATCTCAGCTTTATAACATTAGATTTATAACGTCTAATAATTAGTCTACTTCGAGGACTGTTAAATGTCAAAAATGTCAATTTTTAATAATTTTGTCCTCTTCGAAATGTGTCTGGATATTTTTAGGGTACTTAAAGCTGTCTGTAATTATTCAAAATTCATTTCCAAAAATATTCTGGCCTGAAAGTTTAGGATGATTTCAATGAGCCGTCGCCTGTATCAAATAAAAAACAACAAACAAACAGTTTCAAAATAAAATACATCATTCGAATTTGTAATCAGTTGCTAGAAACAATAACAACATTTTCTATGCTCGCTCAAGGTCATGTGTGGTTAAACTAATTTGATTGCAAATTTTTGCAGGTTTTGGATCTCTTCCTAACACACCATTTCTATGCTTCATTTGTTATTAATTTTGTGCAGATATTGCTTTATAACTTTGAAAAACTTGAATTTGCAAAATGTTTTATATTAATCAATTAAATGAAATATACACTTTGTTTTATGTCATGTGTCGGATGGGTATATTGTTACAGTTCAATTTAAGATTTCCATATCATGTCATATGCTTATAAATAGTTATAACATTTGGATTAAGCACTCATAGTACTCAGTAGGTTTCACCAAATCAAATGGCAGTCAGCCTGCTACTACTCGTAATTACATTTGCTGCATGGCGTGTCTATAGGGTCCCAAGGAAATAGAACTCTCCGGAATGCACAATCACCAATGTGGCAATGTCAGTGACTCGCAATACCACTGATGGCAAATATTCTTATTTGCTGTTTCTTTGGTTTTCACTCTTTTGCAAGAATGCAGTCAAACAAGGTACTCAAACATCATTTTTCTTACCTTCTGGGCTGTATTAACCATTTCTTTGATACGATTTCATAAAGACTAATAACACTTATTAGCGTCCAAAATACATTGTATATTGAAATATACTATCTAGCTGCTTCGAGTTGGTTAGATAATTAATTACATGCTTCCTCTTGAGCAGATAGCATGAATTATATTCATATCATGTGAATTGATGCAGATTTCGTTATTCTTTTTTTACCTCATATTTGAAGCAAAAGTATGCATTAGAAGAACCTGAACTTTAGCTAATAAATGGGTTAACCCAGGGCTAGACTTATGCAGGCGTACTTCAAAATTTAAGTTAAATCTCCGTTCCAATACTAAAACAAGCAAAAATATGTTTAATATGGGGCTGTCAATTGAAAGGCCTCAACAATTCTTTTATTTTTATTGCGATATAACCTTGATACCATGAGCGATATACACTGAAAACGGGGATAGGAATGTAATTAACAATCTAGTTTAAACATAACATGAAATATCAATTAGAAGCAATAAGATATATATATAACAATTAACCTTCAAGATCTAGGCGCTTAATAAAAAAGATATGACTACAACACAGATAATTGGTGGATGTTACAATCTAAATGCGGATAGGTGTGCGCCGTACGGCAGCGACTGGCCTAGTTGATGCGACGTGATTGTGATGATTCACCATTGCAGCGAAATTACAGCGCTTTGAGTCCTCTAAGATCTGGAGAAAGGTGCTTTATAAATCCAAAATTTATTTATTATTAAAACTAAAATCTACGGAAAATATCTTAAAACTACAAATTACCAAAAGGCTGAGTGAAAAAAAATTATGAGAACAAGTATACTTGGAGTTGCGTTTTAAAACCTTTGAAAGAATGAGAATCACGGATGTGAATAGGAAGAGTGTTCCATATGCAGGGCGGATACAGACAAGGATGTTTTACAAATAGATCTCTGTTTGCTTTGGGAAATAACGATTTTGTTTCATCAGTGGATGAACGTAAAAGACCAAAAGACATTTGTTGATGTAACAGCAATTCAATTAGAATTAATGAATACAAACCACGGTTAACATCAAATATTTACAACTGTGAAAATATTGTCAAGAAGGCACATCATTGTTATCCACTAAATTTAACCCGTTTCGTGAGCGGCATCGGTAAACATTTATTTATGTATGGATCCTATATTCATGATTATACTGGTCTGATGTGCCATGGGTAATTTAATTTGATTTAATTTTTGTTTACAATTTAAAGCTATGTCATGAGAGATACGAGAAAAAGGGAAAACCCTTGGAAGTAATCATGTAAACATTTGTGTGTTATAACATGTTTTAGGGGAAAATCCGTTGGTTACAGTAAACAAACTTCATTAATAATCTTGGAAAATCGCCACCATGCCATAATGTTCCATGCATTGCCTAGTGTTATTTTGGAAAACCCCATGGCTAAAATAAGTGAATGTGACTGAATGGTCTATAAATAGATTTGTGAGTATAAAAGGTGAACGCAATTAAGTTTGCTCTTGACAGAATATGAAGAGAGTTAGTAGGCTCTCCATATATGTGTTGGTCGCCGTACTTCAAAAAAGTTCTCCTCCTCCCCAAAAGATTAAGATTCTTCTGTCGACTTGCTGGAGTCTAGTTTATAAAACAACACATCTGTCAATAAAAGTGGATCAGAGCAGAAAGAAACGCGTATCCTGGAGAAAGAGAGTGTTTGGTGAAAGAAGCATCATAGCTGGAGAAAGTAATCTGCGCGAGGATTTGGGTGTTTGAAGAAAGCAGCACCATTTCTATGTGAGGAATTATAAGCAAGGGGTATATAAATGCAGATGTGCAATGGACTTCGCTGAACAGTGATTTTCTCTGGGTAAGCAAACATACATCAGCCAGCCAGAACATTGTAACAGAACATTATAATCTACTAAAAGAAGACTGCTGGTTAAGTACTGATTATTAAAATTGTGATTGTGTGGTTATATTGTAAGTGCATTAGTGTTCATGTATCAATCATATTTTACTTTCATTAAATTTTGTTAACTTAATCACACAGTGTATTATTGTTGTGCATTCGTGTGAATTTGGGTAAAATGTAATTTTGGCCTTGAGTCATTACGGCTCGGTTAAAACATTGGTCAAATATTTGCAGGAAATAAATAAGGCGTTAGTTGATATCAAAATTGTGTAATCTTAAGAGTACAGTATTACAACAATTACGAATGTTAAACAGCGTAAACACCTGCATGCAAATAATACAAGAAAAACAACTAACACTGTCGATATGAAATCTTTTGGATTGTATCATCTTTTGGAGTATTGGATTTAAAACAGGTGGAGCAGGAGCTTAATAGTTGTCTCTTTTGCTATCATATTTATTTTGTTTTTCCTTGTTGGATTTTTGTATTCCCTCGTTATTTAATAATCTAATACATCATTTTAATCGTCAACGGTACCAAAACGTAATCATTCAAAGATGTTTTTTTAAAACTTTGCTTATGCGCCTGTCACACTACACCGAACAGGTCTTCCGTACAAGAAACGGATGGTATTTTAGTAAATCCGTTGTTGTTCGTCAATGATCGTTTTATGTTCTTTTTATGTCCTGCTATCATCCGCCAAATGCGTTTCGTGTTAGGTGATGTTCGTTAAGTCCGTCGGCAAGTTTTGTGCATGCACAAAACTTGAAACGGAGTGTACCGAATACACATGTTCGGTATTTATCCGATGTGTGTTCGTATGGTGCTGCATATTGCCGGAGTTTGTTCGCTCTCCTTTCGTTCATGTTCGTTGCACTCGGCCCGTGTTCGTTGCAAATACGTTCCTGTAAGGCATTCACCACCGGATAGCATATTTTTGCATTCGGTGATGTACGTTGACCTAGACCGTGTTAGTGTCACACTACACCGGATCGGTCTTCCGTATAAGAAACGTATAAGAAACGGATGGTATTTTAGCAAATCCGTTAGTATTCGTCAATGTTCGTTTTATGTTCTTCATATGTCCTGCTATTATCCGCCAAATGCGTTTCGTGTTAGGTGATGTTTGTTTAGTCCGTCGACAATACGTTTCAAGTTTTGTGCATGCACAAAACTTAAAACGGAGTGTGCCGAATACACATGTTCGGAAGTTGTCCGATGTGTGTTCGTACTGTCCTGTATATATACCCTGGGTTTGTTCGTTATTCTTTCGTTTATATACCGCAGGTGTTTGCAAGGTTTCGCAGGCGCTTGTGCCGGGTGTAGGCATATGGCGAACATGTGCATCGATCATGGGGGGGGGGGTACTTTCGGAAGGGTGTGTGACGCAATATCATATTTCCCCCAGTACTTTAGTGACTGACAAGTAGAAAAAAGGGGAAAGGAGAGAAAAAAGAAAAGAAAGTGAGAAAAATTAAAGAGAGAAGAGAAGAGAAAAAGTTAAATTGCACGTAATTTAGTAGGCCTATGCATGTAAGTAGTATTGAGGGAGGGGCACTTTCTGAAGGGTAGAGAACGCAATATCAAATTCCTACCAGTTTTAGTGATTGACAAGAAAGAAAAAAGAAGAGAAAACATGGAAAAGGTTAAATTGTACGTTATTGAGTAGGCCCAGGATATATAGTAAGCCTAAGTATAGGCCTGTGATTATTATAGGCAGTGCTTAAATGTGGTTCCTTGGCCCAAAAGCCTGTGAAATTACTGCCGGCCTGTCGATATGTAGGGCCCGTGACATTTTGTCACCAAAGTCAGTATTTAAGACGGACTTAGGTCTATTAGGCCTACTGACTTTAACATATCAATCCATGCATGCTTTACCTGAAATTACGAGTCTGAAGTCTTATATCTAAGTGTCAGTGGATCAGTGTAACATTTTAAATTTTGCAAATTCAGTTCGGGCCTTCTTTGTTTTGTGTTTAAGGCAATAATAGTGTAAAAATGATGCACCAAAAACAATTTTCCAAATTTTCCATTTTTAAAACTAAATTTTTACACAATAGGCCTAGGCTTAATAATGTAAATAGGCCCTACAGTCCCCATGCAAATGGCTTCAATTGGACCTTCATTTTGAAAAATGGACAAGTCTTCCTTTTTGCTTCTGCTATGGACATCCACGTGTTATTTTTAAAACAATTGTTTATATTATACAATAATGGTGAAACCTTTCAATGGCTTCAATTAGGCTTTCGTTTCACCAATTTGCGGCTGTTTCAAACTAAAATAGTACCCAATAATAGTGCTAAAATTGATCCAAAAAATGACAAATGGCTTCAATTGGGCCTTCATTGTCCAAAGGTTTCTCACCTCTATTGCCCCCGGACGCTGGTTACCCTGGTATATCAGATTTGTAGCCCTTTTGTACTTATTTTCCCCATTTGACCATTTTCGTTTTCCCCCTTAAAAGTTGTCTTTCCCCACTTTGTTCACCCTCTGAAAAAGTGCTTGTTACGTCACTGCCTCTAAGGGGTCAAAAACCCTCTCAAACACCCTCTCCTCCCCCACCTTTCTGATAGGGTGGACGTCCCTGTTGGTGCCACATGCCACGGATTCACCGGT
The DNA here is from genome assembly GCF_039555335.1 of Amphiura filiformis. NCBI lineage: Eukaryota > Metazoa > Echinodermata > Ophiuroidea > Amphilepidida > Amphiuridae > Amphiura > Amphiura filiformis. Next base: position 41,107,001 of record NC_092636.1, on the reverse strand, counting down.
CATTTGTCGGACGTTGAACGATTGAATATAAAACGCCTGCAGGATTATTAGCGGCCACAACGCATAGAGAGACGAACGGGAATCGGACCCCAAATCCGGACATTTGTCGGACGTTGACCCCCAAATCCGGTCATTTGTCGGACGTTGAACGATCGAATATAATACGCCTGCAGGATTATTAGCGGCCACAACGCATAGAGAAACGAACGGGAACCGGACCCCCAAATCCGGTCATTTGTCGGACGTTGAACGATAGGATATAAGACGCCTGCAGGATTATTAACGGCCACAACGCATAGAGAGACGAACGGGAATCGGACCCAAAATCCCACCGAATCTTCTGCCGGACTGTGATTTTTCCACCGAATAAAATATCTTTGTATTCGGTGATGTACGTTGATCCAGTCCGTCGTAGTGTGACAGACCTATTAAAAGCAGGCAACAGCTTTATGTTGGTTAAATCGTGTTGGAATCTGTTGTCTGCCTTGTCATTGACAACAAGACCCTTGGAAATTGATCCTTTCGTCCTTGAAATATACGAATTTGACGAAAATATCCCATTTTCATTCCGTTCGAAGGACTAAAATATCAATCGATGATCTATATCTGGAGAACCAGGAACAGCATGCGGCGTCTATTGTTATGTTATTCGATATAATTTATGCATGGCTCCGCTAAAGTATATTTAAAATGAGGTTTGAAATTAGGAGCGATTTGTAAATTGTTGTAATTGTCAGTTGTCAAAATCCGTGTTGTAACTGTCAAAAACATCAACTATTTAGTTCTGTTTGGGTATAACAATACCTAAAAATTTAAGTTTACAATGACCAGTTTTGTGTTATGGTGGACCGGCTATTAGCAAAACAGACACATCCGTGTTGTGGCAGGGCGAAAAAAGGAAAACAACCAGACAATAAAATCTATTGACAAGTCGGTGTTCTGTTCACTTTTGCTGTTGTTAAATAAATAAAACATTTGGGCTCTATACAAATTGTATCGTACTTACCAACACTTGGCTCAGACAACTGGTGTTCGCAGGGACAAACTATTTCAGGAATAAAACAAATATAACAAAATAAGAGGCAAGATGAAACCACATAAGAGGAAAAATCACCGCTTAGGGGCAAAAACGCAAATTGCATTACAACAGAAAGAAGCCCTTATAGATCTATAATATAAATAGCTATTGATTTAGGAATAAAACAAGAGAAGACATCTGTCAGGGTAAACATGATATCTGACAGTATCGCCTACATTTTTATTTCATTATTCATAAATTCTTGTCACTAGGGTAAAATACCCGCCAGGATTGTTGAAATTCATTTTTATGTTTCCTTCATTGGTAAATATGATTTATTGATTATGACTAAAATATACGGAAATATGATTAACGATTACATCTGCCATTCTTTGAAACCATGCGGTAGTTATGTTTATTATGATGTTGCATTTCAAACAAACAGCAAACGAATTTGTGTTCTCTTTCTCTTATTTCCGAAAAACAACACTAGCGCTGCAGGTGTCGCAATATAAGATATAAAAATCGCGATTCTGATTTATGACTGGAAACATAATATCGAATGATAATATTGTTTTATGAAAATCTGGTGCATGTTTGAAATACAACGTAAAGATCTTGAGGAATTCAACCATTTTTTGGTTCTGTCAATTGAAGTCTTTCTCAATATCTTAAATTCTAGAAGCACCACCGATATCTGGGTAATATTAAAACTCGCCATGTTCTTCTGCCATATCTGAAAAATAAAACCCTGATAACTATTTACTGATGTCTATGGATCAAATAAAGGGGTATAAACTATATTACAGACTTGACATTTAGTATGGAATATTATTTCGCAAAATTCCACGACTGGTCTGGAAGGGGTCTGCATAAACCGTACGGGCTAAATTTGGGCGTGTCTGGAGATGATGTAAAATAATTATTTGATAGAAAATGTGCTTTTCATGAGTTTATATTATGGTGCTCATAATGTAGTGAATTGGAGAATTTAGGGAGGCTGAATTTGAGCTTTGCGGGGGACGCAATTTCGGACTTTATACAACATTTGTTGTTAGTATCAAATTTATTGGGGTTTGAGGTGATATTTCGTAAACTTTGTCAGCGATTGGCATTCGTCACAGCTGAAATACACTTTTGATATGCCAATGTTTAGAAATTGGGAGGAGCTTAAAAATATGGCTCTTATCTATGTACGTACTCAGAAAGATTGATGGCTCCCTGAGTCAAATGTTATAAGCTTACGGTACAAAAACAACTGCGCGGATTCCTGGTTGTCCAATGAACTCATGCTGTTTCTTTGTGTTTAGCAAGTTTATAACATTTGGCCCCCAGGGGGCCATTCTAACTTTCTGAGTGCGTACCACCTTTAAGGGTCATATTTTTAAAGCTCCTCCCGTTTCAAAACTGGTAGACTACAAGTGCATTTCAGCTCTGACGAACACTTATTAGTGTTAAGGTTCAGTAAATATCACCTCAAACCTCAATAAATCTGATAATATCACAATAATCTGGCAAAAAATCGGAAATTTCACCCCAACAAAACTCTAATTTAGTCTCCTTAAATCCGCCATTTTAAGCTGATTCACAACATTACCAGCGCCATAATGTAAACTCATGGAAAGTACATTTTTTATCAACAATTATTGTAAACCATCTCCCGACACACTCCAATTAATATTTAGCCCGTGCGGTTTATGCAGACCCCTTCCAGACCAGTCTTGGAATTTTTCGAAAAAATATTCCATACTAAATGTCAAGTCTGTATTTCATAAAGAAAGAAAGAAAGAAAGAAAGAAAGCAAGAAAGAAAGAAAGAAAGAAAGAAAGAAAGATAGATAGATAGACGACATCTGATATACCGATGATACTTACCGAAATATTGGTTGCCTTTATATTAAGTTTGAATTAAGAAATGAACACTACATGTGGCATTAATCTATCATTAAAGGATACTGATTAAGACTCGTAATGCGCACAAAACGATCTCAACGTTTCATAGGAAACACACACTAGATTAGTCAATGCCCAGAATCTTCTCGCGCATGATCAGAATACGCCACAGTACATACTAGCAACTGTATAAGGCATCGAGGTCGCCAAACCCCTATTGAGACATACTCAACGTTCCAGTAACTGGTCACTAACCGATGATTCGTTGACAGCAACTGTTTTATTAACCTAAATGTTCTAAAAAACGTCATTTGTATTGTATACCAACTTCTTACGCGTAGGCTTATCAGAGCGCTGATAGTTGAAATTCATCCGTTAGTATTTATTATTAAAAATGTCTTTCTAATGAAACATACCTTTTTAAAATATTTGACTTCATTTTCCTCTCAAAACGCATGTTATACCTTCCTAAAACATTAAAGGCATAAAATGTGTTTCAGTTTAAGAAAATACAGACATTTGTGTTTAACTTGAATTTCTTGCATTTTCAAGAAAAACGTCTTTTAAGAATACGGAAGCAATAAAATAACGGGTGCGATCGCATCTGATATAATTATCATCACTATTAAGATGAATACTGAAGGCTTCAGTCAGTTCGTCCGTCAAAATATATCATATGAAACTTTGAAATGACCATTTATGATTTTAACTCAAGAACTGTACATCGGAGACATGTCAACCTAATTATTTTTTTTGAATCAGTGTGAAGAGAGAATTTCTTAAATAGATTTTTACAAGTGGTCATTGTAGATTTATTCAAATTAGACACTGTTTCACTACTTGGAATTTCCTAGATTACATATATTTTTATGTGAGCTTATTAGAGATGGATGTAAACATCTGCACTTACATAACTTTTACAATACAAAAACACTCAGATATCATTACACAGATTTCCTTCCATTACACAATGCAAAATCAATAGATTTTACTGCAACTTTAAAATCTTAGGCTACATTGATTTAAATGTACGCTGTGACGTCGATATTTAGTCAATTGCTACAAATGAGGTGTCAAAATGTGTAGAAAGGAATTCTGCTTCCAACGCATTTTACAGATTTGTAATACAATCACCACAATGTAATGCAATTAGTGGTCGGTTAATCCATGTTTATTTTCATAAATTGATTTGACTAATTTAAATTGCTGGATTCTTTCTCTTAAGGGCGTACTACACCCATATATTGGTTTGATTGGTCTAAAAAAATATTTTATCATTTCAAGCTAGGCGATATATGCACTGATCTTGTGAAATAAAAAAATATGAAAAACATCGTGAAAGTGTCCCTTTTCACCTATTTGTCTTAAAGTTGACTGGTTGTTAAGGACGCTACCACGTAGTCTCCGTCACAACCGGTTTCTGCCGTTTCTAACATTCATCGATATTCACGTATACAGTATTAGACTTGCTACCAGTCCAAAATACGACCTGCCTATGTATGTTTAGGGCTGACACGTCAATTTGTATTACCAATAGGAAATACACAGGTCAGACATTTGAGAATAATAATTCTTTAAGATTTGGTAAAAAAAATTGTAGCCGCCTCATTAATATGCTACCTAATCAAATATTTTGTTGAAATAAAATTAAGGATCGAATGCGTTTTAGTGTCAAAAAAGGCAAAATTACCGTCAAACTTTCGCCGAATTCTGCACCCTTGCGAAGCCCTCCGGCGGGTGCACAGTTAAATCGGGAATAAAAATATCCGACCTTTGCGATCAAAAACAACAAATTACAACATTGGACCATGTTTGGACATACTAAAAATTAAAGGCAAAAAAAACACTATTGCCAAATAATATAGAATAGAACATTTGACATCAACTTGACAAACTAATGAAGAAAATGTGCTCCATAAACATTAGGTAAGTGAGCAAAACAATTCCTATTCAAATGCGTGTATAAAACTGAACAGGGCCGGACGGCTACAAGACTACCGCATAAGTTCAAAGTTGCCAGATTCAAACATGAGCATGTATGCCTAGCACCTTCTCTTGGTAAAATCCCTGATAAAATCAAGATTGTGACCGTCGTGTTATTAAAATTGAATTTTAAGCGTTAGAACTTAACACAAAAGACCATACGGGTATGCTCTCCCGGAAAGACCCCCCCTCCATTTTTGGATTCCGCAGCTCCAAAAGACCCGTGACCAAAATAGAGCTATAGGCGCAGGCGCAGGCATACGTAAACACGGAAACTTGACAATTTCAGCTCTAAGACCTACATCGCTCGATCATTCTTCACATGTCTGGTTTTTTCAGGCTTTATTCACCCAGAAAGCCAAGAAAGTCCCAATTTTGACTATTCGCAGCTCCAAAAGACCACCTTTTATATTTATTGGCAGCTCCAAAAATGATCCCTTTCCGGCATGTAGGCCTACCCCGGTACGCCGTCAGCACCCCCGGGAGCTCAGTCCCCGGACCCTACTAAATTCTGGGGAAGCATACCCCAGGAGCATACCCACCAGAAATGTATGTTGTGCCCCCCCTCCCCGTGAAGTGGCGTCATGGGGATCATGGGCGTAGCTAGGACTTTTTAAGGGGGGGCAAAGGAGTGAAAGGGGAAACCCTCATTCAAGGGGGAAATCTTTAACGAAACAAAATAGGCTCAAAAGTACAAAAAGACCCTAGTAAAATTCTTCAGGGCGACCGCATCCAAAGGGGGGCGGACTTTCCACAGGGGTTGGGGTAGCTTCCCCATTGCCCCCCCCTTATGTACGGCACTGAACGTATGAGAAATTTGCTCATTTCCGCAAATTAAGACATTTTAACAATTCCGCAATTTTAGACATTTTAAATGGTAGGCCCTAATAAAGTGAGTAGAAAAAGTGAATAATAAATAATAGTAGACCTATTACACCCCATAGATATTGGCCAATGTCAATGCACATGTGCACGTGGCATCACTCTGCTATATACCGGTATTTCTTTTGTGCCAGAAGAGGCATTTTAAAGGAGTATATTAATACTTGGCTTTTGCAATAATATAGGCCTACGTGCCAAAACTTGCTTGCCCCTTCTCGGCCTGCCTAAAAGTATACCGGTTGCCATGTAGGCCTAGGGGGACAATGTTTTGGTAGGCCTATGTCGATAGAGGGGGGGGGGGTTGGCATGTCAAAGTGGGGAGGACAAAGATTTGTTGGCATGGGGAAAGAAATTCACCACCCCAGATGGCGAGTTGCGATAATATAAACTTAATCAGCGGTGAAAAGCACGAGTAGGCAATTCCGCAAAATAATAGGCGTAGGCCTACATTTTAAAGGTAACACGGAAAAATGAAAGTTAAAGGTTATAGCCCGGGGCAGTCCGATACTTAAAATATTAGATGATGAAATAAGCATGATAAGGGGCTCACTGGGGGATTTCCAAATGGTGTAGGCCTACCAACTGAATTTCTTATAATCTTACCCCTTCCCCGGCCTTCATAATCGCCTTTGTTGTCCCTGTTTGTTGTTATAGTAGGCCTATTAGTGGTTTAGCCAAACGCTGAGTATTAAAGACAAAATCTCATCCCGGGAAAAAATCATCAGACATTTTACACGAATCTGATTACTAGCCGGGATAAGCCTATGATAGGCCACCTACATTATATCGGGCTTCAACTTTGTCAATTGGCCTACTGCTGTTAGGATCCTAGGCCTATGCCAAATACATTTCAAAAATATTAAATGACAATTTAAATGACTTATCCTTCACTTTTAGACATTTATAAACAATTTTAATTTTTCACACTTTGCTGGGATCACTGGATAGGCCTTTAAAATTGTATAGATGGGAATGTCTAAATTCGAGCGTAGGGCCTACGTTATAGGCCTGAGCGTGCCGGATAACGTGCAGGAATTTTTTCATGATTTTGACTGCGTTTCTATTCTGTAGGCATACCCGTGACGTGATTCCAAAACCTTGTGCGTGTTATTTAAAAATCAGTCGTGTCCCATTTAATGTGCGCCAAAAATTCCCCCCTTCGATCTGCCAAATTTTCCCAAATTCCTGTGCCCCCCGGCCCGGCCCGTCTTGGCTTGTCTAAAATTTGTTTTTTCCTTCTCCATGGCTCCGTATTGGGATTGCCCCATACGCCTGAATTTGATCTTAAAAATACCTAAATATATACCAAAACTCGGCAACTCGTATAACGCAATGGATTGTGGGTGAACACTTGTCAAAATTGTCGTGTGTCAAAATTCGGCTACCGTATATCGTGCAGAACTCTATGGAAATATACACAATGTTTGATTTTTTTTGCCTTGGATAGCGACAATCATAGGTAAGTTACAAATGATATGACTCCGCTTAAAATATGCTATCACTGTATCAATTTTGGAGTTCCTAGTTGAAATGGGTTAGAAAACAAAAGGTAAAATAGTTACCAAAATCGCAAATTATAAGCTTAACGCACTTACGAAATATGGTGGGTATAGGTGACGAGAAATGCAATTTTTTCAACATTGCTGTAGTATGGTTGTGGTAACCTGTTACCTATGGCTTAATTAAGTTTCAGTGAAATAATGTCGCTAGTTAAAAATACAAAATATAGCTCAACATTGAAAATAGAAGCATTTTAACCAGTTCGTTTTTGATAGATGTGGAGCACTGAAAATCACCAAGTTCATGAAGCCATCAGGAACCACTTATTCCCATTTTACATATCAACATTATTTCTCTAATGCGTTAGCAACACATGTCCAAAATTTTAACGAAATCCGTTGATAGCAAGCTTTCCAAAATGAAGTGAATTTAAAACATCAGTGATGTACCACCTTTTGGCTTCTACCTTCAAAAGCATGTAAGCTACATTGATACCGATGCCACCAATAGAACGAGAAGATTTGCCCTTCATTTTGCATACCACTATGTCCAATTTTTTTTTTTTTTTTTTTTCAAAATGAAAAAAACCCGTAAAAAATGCGATGGGTGTAGTACCCCCTTAACAGATTGTTTCTTCGAGTATTTCAGTAATTTTGTGCATTTCTTGTTAACTGACATCGGGGCGTTTTGCGTGTGTATCTTTACAAAAAAACTTTGTATATTAATCTAATTAAAAACACTAACAAAGCAAACAAAGAAACAAACCAAACACAATACCAGAAAACCCTCACAATGGCCACCATACTTGTTTTTGCCCACAGGATGCTATATAGGAACTGGTACTGTGGAACCTACGTAATATCAGTGGCGTAGCGTCATAGGGACACGGGATGTGCCCCTGATCGATTGCTAAATTTTGACAATCTCATATAGCCAAACCAAGTCTTGTGCCCCCAATCATACCAGGAGTTCCCATTATGGACGGTGCCCCCACCTCAATGATGACGGACGCTACGCCACTGCCTAAGTAATATAGCTCTTTATATTCTTATAATGCATAGTGCATGTCATATATCAATTGCCAGAAGTTTGACTATATAACTCAGAGAACGTTTTATAATTGACAACCCGTATGACTGATAAAACAAAATAATTATATAGATTGTATGTAATTTAAATTTATACGGTTACTCTTTTCGAGCATAGCAACTACAATGAATCTGTGTTTGGAGATATTGGGTTTGCTTTTTGTTGATTATCTTCCTGAAAAGTTTAATGTCTTGTATTTCTAGCAGATAATGATAGATGTTCTGTTTGATAGGTTATCTATGTGTAGCTCCTTGCTAAAGATTAGAGTATAAAATTCTGATAAAGAAATTAATATATGCCCAGATGGTGACATAAAATCGGCCGATAATTATAATACTCCAATGATGGGATCTAACAAAATTGTTCTTCAAAACTTTTTTTCAAGCTCAATAAATACAACTCCATTCTTATTTATTTGCTCGTTTGGTCCTCTTTCCTTAAGATCTGTTATTAAATACGTATTTCATTTGACCACAGACATTTTAATCAATCAATCACAGAACAAGACAGGTAATTTTGCGAGAAATATGGCAAAACAAGAAAGGTTATAGCTTTTGGTGACCTTATTAATGCAAGTAGTCTGAAAGCTTTACATGCTACGTGATCAGAATAGCGCAGAATAGAAAATAGAGTACTTAAGGATCGATTGTCGATTGGCCAATAAACAGCATTGTTTTATTTAGAGGCAAACCAGATTGGTCCTCTCCAACATGTCCAACATCAATGAGTTACATGCAAGTTGCATAGCTAAGTGCTGTTGCAATAAGTATGTGTACTCCCGGTATGGTGAGTTATAGAGGAGGCAAATATTTTTGGCTGGCCAAAGGTGATCCGCAAATATTTTTGGTAGGCCGGGAGAGGGAGCAAGTTATACTTGATACACAAATATTTACTGTCATGTCTGGTGGTCATTCAGAACATGAGAATCTGCTTAGGGACAATCTGTATGGAATGACTATAGTTCCTAAAACACACAATTTCTGCATAAATGTGATGCGATCAAGCAAAATCAGTCGGAACTCGGAAATATTGATTATGAGATATAGCCAAACAAAGGAAATATTTCCTTTTGTTTCCTGTTATTTTGCAAATACATTAATTGCTCGTATCTTTGGAACTGGTCATGCTGGTTGTTCAATTTCAATGGGGTTTTCTGCGAAATGTAGCTTTGAAAACGTTTTTTACTATCCCACAAGAAACTGAAAATGTAATATTTCCGAGTTCCGACTGATTTTGCTTGATCGCATCACAAATGTATTTTAGGGAGTTAAAGAAAAATATTACATTTGATTGCAATACTTATCTTATTCTTTGCTAAAAACCAACTGCGGTATTTGTTAAAGTCCTACTATAATTCACCGGAATCTGTTTGTCTATCCGCCTCTTTCCTCGGAGGCTGGGCGGACGTTTCTCAAACTTGGTGGGTGCGTGCAGCTTGGTATGAGGAATAACCAGTTTATGTTTTTTAAAGTCAAAGGCCAACGATGGGGTCAAGTCCAATTGAAGTCTGATTTCAAACACGTTAAATGTCAAATCTAGCCATGCGACTGTGTTGACCTTGGACTATCAAACAAAAGTTTCCACGGTGACCTTTTCGTCAGACCAACGGTTAAGAGATCATAGGTCAAATAAGGTTAAATTGCTCCTATGGAACTCAAACTTGGTGGGTGTGTTGACCTTGGACATTGAGATTGAGATTATAAGGTCAGGTCAAATTTCAAATTTAGGGTGAATGCCAGTTGCAAATTGTAAAAAGCTGCAATTGAGCTCAGCTGTGAGGACAGTGATCCCAGCCAAAGGACACACCCTTATTTTGAGGTAGACGGGTAACCGCCTAGTTTACACAATTTTCAATACTGTATATTTAACAACTGGTGTACTTTTGTAGATATGAACAGTTTTTTCCGAGTCCATTTCACCGACTTTTAATGTCAGTTTTATTTCACCAATAACAAATGGAAAATGTTATTAAAATCAAATATTCTCACAAGCTAGGGAAAAGGATAGGTTACAATCATTCTAAATATGAAAGGGCTACTATATGCAGAAGTTGAGATATATTGGTGGAGGTAGAACTTTTTTGAATGACCCTTGTACCTCACTAATCTGAAGATTACAAAAATGCGAAAGCTTTAAAAAAAATATCATTCGTATTATCTTATGTTACACAATACAAGTAAAAATAAAGCTACGCGCGCTCTTTTTTCATTATATTGATTTCTAGTATAACAGGATACTATTTACTGGTTATCAAATAATGCTGTATGTTGTATCAAACGGTAAACAAGAAACGTGATATCTTCTATCTGCAACTAAACAATAAAAGTAATGTTTAAAATTGAATACATGAATCCAAAACCCACCCAAGTCCATGGGAAGTGATTTTGAGAAAAAACCCTGTGTATCATTTTAATTCCTTCAGTTAGATTTACCTGTTCAATATGGTAAGTTGTACGTGCAAATGGATGGGTTAAACTGTATTAGGTATGATGATTAGCATTTCAGGAACTTCGTGGGGTTCATTTTAAATTCTGGACTTGGGTGGTTTTTTGAATCATATACAAAGACAATAATGTTGGAATGATATTACCACTAGTAAGATAATACAAAATAAAGCACACAGTAATGTATAATGTTCATAAGCATTCTGCCATGTCATATAAACCACACACTTTCCTTGATTAAACCCATTTGTTTTCAAAAGTCACTCTCCAGCAATGAAGATGTTACAAGTGGACTTTTATACATTGATTGATTTCAATCAATGTGTTACAAGACTCAAATCATGGACTGGGGTTGATTCTTTCATACATGCTATTTTTCACATGCTCAATAGACACAGAGGATGGATTTGAGTTGTTCTTTCATACATATGACAGGCCTATTTATAGCAACACTTTCCCATGCTTAACTCAATCTGGCCAAAGTATGGACTTGGGTGGCTTTTGTATTCATATATTCAATTGTTCGAATACATGCATTACTTTAATGCAGGTTAGTTCAAGTAAATAGATGTAACTTAGTTACATGTAAGATGTTCAATTGGCAGATCAATTATATACATCGTCATTGTCTGACACCCCCGTCGATAAATCTCATCACAACTCTTTGAACAGTTTCAGGGAACGATGTTCTTCTACAATAGAAAGAGTGCCACCTGACCGCCTGTCTCTCGAATAGTTTCAACTATTTTGATACACTCAGCATATCTTGTTTCGCTCGACACGGTGTCATCTCCCGGTATAGCATTCATATCTACATACTAACAAAGTATGATGTTTTGCATAACTTTTATTTTGCATAAAGAAACACCGCGCGATGTGTGTTGTAAGGGTGCATACCACCAAATTAATGTCCCTCATCATTTATTAGACATTAGGATAATCATCCCTGAAAACAGAAACATGTATCAGTCATGCAGCGTACACTTTAATAAGTGTGAAACATGTGTTTAAACCTGAGGTATACTACTCTCAGGTTTGATCAAGAACACTAATTTATGCAGGATACACCCCATGCAGCCTACGCCAATACGGTAGGTCTGACCAAACACGGAGAAGCTGAAGGTCACTCTGCCCACTCTGTTATTTATCTTCTATCTGACCAGCATGCAAATCCCTCAGAAATTAGACAACCGCAGGTCAAGGCCGTGTAGGCCCTATGTGTTGTTCGGTATCGGTCGCTTTAGGGGCAGAATGGATCCATACGGTCACTGTTCTAATATTCTATACTTTCAAAGAATAATTTATATTATATGTAGCCTAATACTCATAGGATTGTGGAGACAGATACAGATATTGCTAATTCATTTGTTACATACATAAGTAACTTAAAATATAAGTTACCAATCATTGTGATATGCGCCCTTATTCACAAACAGGAACTGCACGGGGTTTCCCAGCAAAACTTGTATTTTTTCATAGTGACCGTAAAGTATGATATTTTGCATATGCAAAACTACATATTTTGCCGAAGTATGTAGTTTTGCATATGCAAAACTACATACTTTTGGAAAGTATGTAATTTTGCATATGCAAAACTACATACTTTTGGAAAGTATGTAATTTTGCATATGCAAAATATCATATTTTGCAAAGGTATGTGGTTTTGCACGCAGCACCGGTATCCAACTCTACCTGAAACCACGTTCCCATTTCATGATTGCACTTTTGCCGCGGGGCATTAGTGAGACATTTGTAATATTTGATTGGATTACTGGGTGTCGCTATGTATCGGCGAGGTATGTCTAACTTTCTTTTATATGAGTTTGACGATCTTTACCAGGAAATAACCCCAAAACGATTACGTTGTCTTTGCGCTTTCATGGTAGGCCTTTCATGAAACGTTTGCTTTGAATATCTCTCAGTGGTACTGAATGTATCATTTTATTAGCAATTGTTTTCTGTTACATTTACTACCTGTGATATACTTTCTACATCCCTGCTAACTATATTTTCACTTGAATTTTAATTCATATGTTATGCAACACTAATCAGATTTGAAAAAAAAATCCAAAATGAATCTACTAGTACTAGCTCTACCGCCAGGTTTAGGTTTTGTGGTGGGATAACATAGTTATCACTATAAAACCGATAATTACAGATAACCGATAACAGATAATTACAATTTGTCTACAATTTAGTCGGACAATATCTGTTACGCACCTTGGAATATAACAGGTAAACCCTTAGCAAATCATATAGGTTAACAAAATGAGAGGACAGCGAATGACATAGTTTTGGTTTCTTCACATAATACCATGGAGTCTTATTTAAAATTGGGACCAATCTCCTTCATATCGCATTATACGTACGTCACAGGTAGCTATAAATAAATTCCATAGACCCCAGTATTATGTTTACCGTTGTTATGTAGTAAGATTAACAATACATATAATAACTGGCTATTTTGCTATTTACACATTTTCATATTGTTATTTGTATTATATTAACATAACATGAGATTGATCGACCTTTTCTATGAGTCTGATGAATCAAAACCTTAACCATATCCACAACTCTAACCGAATAACAATAATCGTAAATATAGACGTTACCTAGTCCTGATAATTCTAAAACCCAAATAAATTTATATATAATCATAACCTAAACCTAGTACGGGTAGTACAATAATTATCTTCCCTGCACGGAGTATACCTACATTCTCAAACAGGTCTGTGCTCTCATTTTGTCGTACTAAAATATCGTTGTCCCCTTTTACACATGGCAGAGTACATGATATCGAAATGATGTCCAAAAAATTGTGCCAAAACGCTTACCGCCTTATCCGCCTCACACCCTTTTTAACTTGCCATAAAATGACTCCCACTAAGGCTTGCCGTGCCAAACATTTGCTTTACAGGCTCGGTTACCCACATTTGTCCAGTTTTTTGTGGAATCTGGGAGCCCCTACTCACAGGTCTCATAAAAAATATTGTGTAAAGGTTGGTGTAAAGCTCTGGAATTATTTAGATAAGTTACTTTAATCTAAAAACACGTATTTAATAGTGTTCCAATTTCAGTATTCTGAAGAAAATCTTATCGAATAATAAATTAATTTAGCTGATCATTTAAGAGATGAATGGAAAAATAATTGTGAAATGAAAAAAAATGCACATATAGCCACTAAACTAAACCAAAATTAATGGAAAAAAGTAATAGACTTGAAACCCACTTTTGGAGTCGCATGAAATCCAATATATGGTTTACACCTGTGGTGTTTTGATGGAAGTATATCATTGATCCTATGAAGGCGGGCATTGATCTCTTTTAAAACGTTAAATTTCACGTCGTTTTTTTTATATACCAGACAATATTTCAGCTGTTTTCTCTGAAGCTTTACTTTCATTCATATACGCTCTAAAAGATACATTGACCAAATTTGTTTAGCTATGGTCACAATATCAAACACGTTATATAGGTTTTTAGAATGCATTATTGATTTTTACCTACGTAGAACGGCGGAATATACCAATTATGTTTCTTTTATCTCTTAAGCATGTGTGGACGGGGAACACGTCCCACAGTATCATCGCCCCGATATCTTCATGGCAGAAATCACCATGATGGTAGATAGAATCCACTAGTTTTGTTCCGACCTGTTTAATAGTTTTTAGACTATGGGTTGAGGGACCTCCGATTAAGGGTATTGACAATAGCCTAGTCACTGACCTCTGTATATGTCAGTGAGCCTGGTACGTCATCGGCTTCAGCCTACCTCCACCATTGGTCTACACCGCGCTAGTAACCCTAGTGTTGACGAATGAGGGCAGCAGTCATTTTCTTTGTTCTGCACATATAAAATCTGAATTTTTGTCAGTTTTTGATTTCAAAACGCATGGTTGATGTTCAATACGCACATTCAAGTATATCAAGTGCAAGCCTCACAATTAGTGCAAGCCTTACAAAAATGACAGGAATATTTCTCATTTTCTACCACGAGTATCCAAGGATCTTTCGTCTGAATATCAAATAGCAGATACACCACTCTACGTTAGTTCACAAATCGGCTGCCTAATTTCCCTAGCCCACCTGGAAAGGACAAGAGCGGATACTTCAAATTATCTTATTGCCACCATGTGGCTTAATCGAGACGGCGAGACACTGCTTATTTTGTTGTCCCCCTCAACAATGTAGGATTTTTATTCTGTTTGGTCGTTACTAACAATACGGCTGTTATCATTGATTACGAGCGAATAGAAATGTCCACTTTATTTTGTATATTGTTATATAGCGGCGTGCATTACAGATACACGTGTATTGATTTAGTTTCCCTGACTATATGTTATTTTCATATTGCAAAAAACCCCGACACAGATACCTAATTTCAACCAAGCATTTCACTGTAGTGAACGTGGATGTGGATAACGACGTGCTGCCATGCTATTCATACTTCAGTTCATTCATAAAAATATCAAAGTTTAATACTCGATAGTATCGACCATAAGGCATATTCTAGCCAATTTCGAACACTACCCGGCTATTTTCCCTATAGGTACCTTGCAATATTCATAAATATTGGTCATAATGCCCATATTTGGCATTTGGTAAATATACAAATATTATACACATAAATATATACGCAAGAAATTCCCACACACGGAAAACAGCTAGCTCCTCTTTTGATGTTTACTGATGCATGGTGAGGGTGGCCTTCAGCACGTTAAATTGGGAAAGCTATTTAGCATAACAAAGGGTTAAGTTCCCATTACACTGTGGAGCAAGTTAAGTGGCTATTTGCATAGTAAATACAATATTAAATCACGGCGATATATAAATTGGGTGATGATGTCATAGCTCACTAAAGTTTGTCATGTATTGCAACTTGTTGTAATGTTGTGTCAAGATCTGATATATTTTCACGATATAAACATGTATATCGGTACTTTATGAAGAAGAAAAGAGCTTTTCTCGAAAATTGAAATTTTATACTAACAACAGACAATCCCGACCCATATGCCAACTAAAACTAAAGGTCATGTGCGTCTAAACTAATTTGATTGCAATTTTTTGCCGGTTTGAGATCTTTGCTTAACACAACGTTTCTATGTTTCATTTGTTTTTAATTGTGTGCAGATATTATTTTATAACTTTGAAAACATACAATATTACATACATTTAAAATGTGTCTGATGGTTATTTTGTTGCAGTTCTATTTAAGATTTAAATATCATGTCATATTTGGATTAAGCACTCAGCCGGTTTCACCAAATCAAATGGCAGCCTGCTACTACCCGTAACTACATTTACTGCAAGGCGTGTCTGTAGGGTCCCAAGGAAATAGAACTCTCAGGAATGCACAATCACTAATCTGGCAACGTCAGTGACTCTCAATACCACTGATGGCAAATATTTTTATTAACTGTTTCTTTGCTTTTCTCTCTTTTGCAAGAATGCAGTCGAACAAGGTACTCAAACATAATTTCTCTTATCTTCTGGGCTGTATTAATCATTTCTTGGATACGATTTTGCACAGACTAGTGACACTTATGAGAACCCAAAATACATTATATATTTGTACACTAATCGTTTCATGGACTAATGCTTAGGAATATACCATCTAAATGCTTCAAGTTGGTTAGTCAAACCTGATCACATGCTTCCTCTTGAGCAGATAACATAAATTTTATATATTCACATATGAATTGATGCGGATTTCTTTATTCTTTTTTACCACATATTTGAGGCAAAATTGTGCATTAGAAGAACCTGAACTTTAGTTTCATAAATGGGTTAACCCAGGGCTAGACTTATGTAGGCGAACAAAATCTAACAATACGTATCTAGGTACTTCAAAATTTATGTTAAATCTCCGTTCTAATACTAAAAGAAAAAGAGATGAAGCTGTCAATTGGAATCCTTTAACAATACTCATAATTCTTATTGCAATCTAACCATGATACCATGACCGGAGGTCGAATACACTGAAAACGGGGAACGTAATTTTAACAACCTAATATAAACATTAACATCAAATAACAAATAGAACCATTAGTATTTATATAGCGTCTGCCTGACCGTCAAGATCTAGGCTGCTTTTAACATTTTATGAAAGAACGAAAATTATTGGTGTGAATAGGAAGGGAGTTCCATATGCAGGGGCGGATTCATAAAAAGATGTTTTACATATAAATATCTGCTTTCTTTGGGAACTAGCAATTGAGGCTCATCAGCGGATGAGCGTAAAAGAGCAAAAGAAATTTATCAATGTTAAGGCAATAGCATTTAGAAAAACCAAGGTTGACATCAAATACTAAAAGAGCTGCAAAAGATTTTGGCAAGAAACGCATCATGTTGTCAACTAAGTTTCGTGAGAGGTTTTGGTAAACATTATAATGAATATTACAATACCGCATTTATGTATGGATTCTATATTCTTATATTCGTGTTCTTCTGGTCAAATATTTGCAGCATATAAGGCGTATTTTTTAATAACACGATTGTGGAATCTTTTAAGAGTACAATATTACACCAATTACGAATATTACAAAGCATATATACATACATACATACATACATACAAAAGTTTCTTAGGACGCAATTCGCCAAAGCAACATTGCGTTTACCAAAATAAAATGAGCAAAATACATAAGCAATAACAACCAGAAAGTCAGAACAAGTGTGTTTTTAAGGGTTTCTTGAAAGTGATTGTAGATACGGCTCCCCTGATGTGTTGTGGTAGACCATTCCATGCTTTGGCAGCAACAACAAGAAACCTGTGTTCTCCAGCAACAGAGTTGAATCTGTCAATTGCAAGACGTGAAGGATCATATGAAGATCTGAAGATCATATGAATGATACCTACCATTTATTCTGTTATAAAGTCATAAAGCACAAGAACTTATATCCTGCTATGTGTTATACATAATTTTAGTCGTCAAAGGTAGCGACATTCAATCATTCAAAGGTTTTTCAGGAAGTCTGGTTAAAGCAGGTAACCACTTTGTTTTTATCAAATCGTGTTCGAATCTGTTGTCTGCCTAGTCCTTGACAACGCGAACCTTTTGAAATTGATCCTTTCGTCCTTGAAATAAACGAATTTGACGAAAATATCTCATTTTCATTCCGTTCTAGGGACTAAAATATCAATCAATGATCAATATCTGGAGAACCAGGAAGTCTATTGTTATGCTATTCAATATAATTAATGCGTTGCTCCGCTAAATTGATTTGAAATGAGGTTTAAAATCAGGTGTGATTTGTAAATTGTTGTAATATAAACATCCATGTCATAACTGTCAAAAAACTATATTTAGTTCTGTTTAGTTTGTGTATAACAGTACCTCTTATTAAAGTTCACACTGACACAGTTTAGTACATTTTAGCAAGGTTTTTGCTTTGAGAACCCTGTAAAAGGTAATCATGTTGGAGATTATATATATGCATATTTATTGAATTTCCATATTTAACACATTTTTATGGAACCTTAGCTACGAAGGGTGTCAACGAATACCGTCGTTAAAACATTTGTTTGGAGTACACTTGAAATTCTTTTAACGGCATATCCTGATTCATACCTTCATGAGTACCTTTCTTGATCAACACAAAACTAAACGCGTGATAAAGTCAACAAATTCCAAACCAAATTAGTCGTGCTGTAACATAAGTGCATGTTCGTGCTTTTGCACAATTGTTTTACAAACTTCTGAACGTAATTTTGCCATAAAGCACCACCTCTTGAGATTGGTCCAATGTTATTGATTTCAGAGCAATTGATCAATTAAGTCAAGAACTATTCCATTTAGAACTATGTCATGAAATATATAGGAGGTTCATGAGGAATGGGGTTAATGCGAGATGTCTATTTCAAGTGGTACTTGAGGTTATATAGCCTCATACATGTATTTAAAGCTATATTATAACATTTTCAAACAAAATAGATTAGCATTTCTTTGCCATAAAATGTTAGCTTTTACTGTCAGATATATCCCTTTTATTTTTGAGCCGAACAACTACGGCAAAGCAAAGAAAATTGGAATTTACTACCAGCGCACATGTCGCCAATACGTACCACTCCTTCGGTCGTGTTGTGGTACGACCCTTTGTTGTGTATATCACCGTCCCGCACGCCGTGTACGTACTGTGTGTTATGAACATCGTGTATGCGTTCGACTAATAATTCCATCGTAATAATAAAGCGCCGGTTCCGGCGTTTTATTCAAAATCTCGGATTTTGACAAAACTACAGCACCTAGAGTCTTGATTGTTGCAGGGTATATTGGTTTAATAAAGTACAATTTAATCGTGTAAAAAAGGGAATTAAAAAAATTCAGTGAGGGCGTCTTCCTCAGCAAAATGTTATAATATGGCTTTAAGTTTGACTCAAACAACCAAGTATTCTGAACTTTGACTTTTTTTAAAGCATTCTACCTTCCATCAGCCGCATTGAGTCTGTAATTTATATCAAGGCGGGGTCTTATTGACTTCAAACTTTATACTTTTTTACTGTAAGACATCTGTCTTGATTGTTGTCACATTGAATTTGATATAAAGTACAATGTTTATGTGATAACGCGCTCAACAAGCCTGTAGTCTTTAAGTTTACTCTTGAGTGATATTTGTTATTTGGCATAATCCTGAAGCAGGAGGTTGCAAAGGTGTTATCAAAGTTTGCTTTCCATGTTCTATGAAAACACCACAGAGATTTTGCCGAGATGGATAATTTGGCATCCTTTAAAATGGTTAAACCATTTCGGCTGACCCGTTACCAGAATGAATTTACCAAGAACATTCCGAATAAAGTGCGCGAATATTTGCAATTATAATGCCAAAGTGAGCCAAATTTATATGAATTCGGTTTTAAGCAGACCAACAATCAGATAATGCTATTACAAATTTCGATTAACGGCATACACTCTTTGGTTCCAATGTACAACTCTATCCAGTGATACCGAAATTAGTACAAAAACTCCCAACATAATGTCGCTATTATAATGACGTCAGAATGTCATCGAACCCTCACAAAATGAGACATTCTGGTTAGCTACATGTACACAAGCTAGTAACATCAAAATTTCTTCTTAGCTAAAAGAAACCCCAATAATCAATTTCATCACCAGTTCATTTTAAATTAAATAATGGTAGTTTTTACCAACACTTAATAGCTAAAACAACTGCCGTTCGCAGAGACAAACTATTTCAGGAATAAAACAAATATAACAAATATAAAGAGGCAAGATGAAATCACATAAGATATAAAATCCACTGCTTAGAGGCAAAAAACGCGAATTGTATTACGTACTGAAAGAGGCCTTTTTAGACGTATGATATAAAAAGTTATTGATTTAGGAATAAAACGAGAGAAGACATCTGTCAAGGTAAACATGATATCTGACAGTATCGGCTACATTATGATTTCATTATTCATACATTCTTGTCATCTGGGGGAAATACCCCTCGAGGATTGTTGAAATGTATTATTTTGTTTCTTTCATTGGTAAATATGATTTATTGATTATGACTAAAATATACGGAAATATGATGAACGATTACATTTGTCATTCTTTGAAACCATGCCATTGCTTTGTTTTGTATGATGTTGCATTTCAAACAAACGGCAAACGAAATTTCTCTCTTTCTCTCTCCCGCTCTCTTTCTCTTTCTCTAGTTTCCGAAAAACAACACCAGCGCTGCAGGTGTCACAATATAAAATATATAAATAGCGAATCTGATTTTTAACTGGAAACATAGAAATATCAGATGACCATTTTTTGTTTCTTGTCAATAAATTTAAAGTCGTAATCATTGTTCAAAATCTTAAATTCTAGAAGCACCGCCGATATCTGTGTAATATTACAATGTGCCATGTTCTCCTATAGTATCTGAAAAACTGATAACATTGCACTGCCTCTATTACTGATACTAGTCTATGGATCAAATGATGGGGTAAGAGAGCGTTAATGTAGATTAATGTAAATTGATCTTGATATTCAATTTGTTAAATTATATTATGCTATGAAAAATGTTGTGGTACACGATCCCCAATGCAGCGGCACTTTTATAATGTAGCATGTAACATTTGCAAGCTATGATTTGCTTGTATTCTGATCATGTGATTAACCGCAAATCCAAATGATCACAATAATATGTGATGAACGACAACAGGTAATCAAATCAATTTTAGTTATGCCTTTGTGATAAAATAAAAGCCTCTTTAAGGTCACGCTGGCAAGCCACGGGATTCGAATCCGAAACATGTTGCTCTAGATAAAAAATAAAAGAAAGAAAGAAAGAATGAAAGAAAGAAAAAGAATCAATCAATCAAAGAAAACTTGTGATCTTCTAGAGTAACTGATCGCTGATACTCTAAACCAACGTGTTCATCTTTAATTTTTAGAACCCTCCTTTCTCACAAGATAGACGCTTTCGTATTTTGTACTAAACTCGAGTTGATCGTAAAATGATGATCATTTTGAAAGGTTGAAATTCGCCGAGGATTAATGAGAATGGTGTAAATAACATAGATAATGACATCTGATATACAGCTGATACTCTCACCGAAGTATTGGTTGCCTTTAAGTAAGTTTGTAAGAAATGCTGATGTATTAGCGGTATTAGTCTATCATTAAAAACAACATCATATCATTGGCAAGCTAATATTATGAGGACAATGAAAATCTTTAGCAAATAAGACGTTTAAAATTGATACACGTACGAGGCTGAACTTTACCCACACAATTTCTCCTTTTTCAGAAGAATACGCATAAAATATTGCAACGAGTGTCAACGTGTAATGTAATAATTATTCTCTTCGAACTTGTTTTTGCAATAGACCTGACCTTTAAAGCGACATAAGAAACGCACAATAGATTATAGTCAATGTCTAGAATCTTCACGCGCATGACCAGAATACGTGCCAATACGTGAAGCATTAACATAATTAACATAATTATTGTTTATAATTCACCAAGGTCGACAGGCCTAGAGCGATTGGCCGATATGATGAATTGGGACATACTCAACACTCCAGTAATTTGTCACTAAACGGTGATACGTTGACAGCAACTGGTTGATTAACCTAAATGTTCTATGCTAATTTGACAAGATTGAGACTCACAATTTCTACAGTGGTGCGATGAAACAAGCTGATCCAGTATTGTGCAATCGGCACATGCGCACAATCGAGCGAAAGAATATTTAAATATATGCCACACATTGCTCATAATTATATATATCCCAAATGGAGTCAAGTGACTCTCAAAGTGGAGTAAACTAGCACTGACTCTCAATAGGGGAGTGTTCATAAATACTTTGGTGGGGGGGGGGGCTGGAAAATATTTTTTTTCATGTCGAAATTTTTTTAACCCCCCCTCTTCGCGAACCCAAAACTTTTTTGACCCCCCTCTTAATGCCCCCAAACCTATTTTGACCCCCCCTCATATAGGTTCAAAACTATTTTGACCCCCCCATCATAATGTACCATTCTACTAATTCAATTCTACTACCATTCAAATGGCATTAATGGTATTAAAATTTGTATTCAAGTGCAATAAAATTGTACGCATGTCATTGATGTGGAAATGTGGAAGCTAAACGAATGAAATTTGATGTAAAAGTGGATAACATAGCCTAGGCGCGAAGCGCGCAAAAATTTGTACTTTGGGGGCTAAAATGGCCAAATATGAGCTTAATTTGGTCAGAAACACACATACAAGCGTCAACATTGGGGAGATGGTTGAATGTGCCATCCCCCGTATCTACGCCTAGGTTTACTACGCCTATGTATTTTAGCCCAAAATACAGGGGCGTAGCAAGTTTGCTTGGTCGGGGGTGAATAAAATTTCGGGGACACAGACGAGAAAATAAATTGCAGTTGCAAATACATATACCGGTTTTGTTTTTTAGAGAGCCTGTACATGTATTTGAGCTTCAAAAAAGGCTTTATTGGGACAATATGCGTGCAAAAATTGTGTATTTCGCCTATGATGGGATGAAAATGCCTTTATTGTGACAATGTGGGCACACAGCGTGCAAACATTTTGTATTTTACACTATTTTGGCCCATGATCGGGTTGAATTTATATGGAATATTGTCTAAGCCCTATAGCATTGCATTGTTTGTTGCATCGTATAATTTTCATTTGTCCATGCTAATCTCCTTTTTTGTCAGAGGGGCACTTTTCTCTTTAATTTTTGTCAGGGGCCCTTCCGCCCCCTGTCTACACTACTGCCGAAATGGTGTGTTTTGCTCTTAAATTGATGGGCCAGTTCGCATAGCGCAAAATTTTGCAATTTTACCCTATTTGGGCCCAAAACATGGTGCTTTTCGATGTGCTAAAAAAGTTGCACATGGCAATTATTATTATTGCTTTATTTTTTCTTCTTTAAGGATTTTTAGGGGATGTCCCCCCATGGAAAAAAAATTAGAGGGGAGGACGTGTACCCCGTTTCTCCAAGCCTCCTCCGCCTATAATTGTAATGCAACATGATTTAGTTGTATATATTAGTGATAATAAATGAATAATCTGTACTACATAATAGCTCAGATGCAAAAGGGCTTACGTCCACCCCTGGCCGAAATTGAGTTATTGGTATAACGTAATAGTGTGGATAAAAATACACATTTTGGTGGTTGTTTGACCTTCGTACCATCTTCCCTTCCGGAGATATGGTATATTTTCCCTTCGGGAAATCTTCGGGAATTTCCGGAAATCTGAACTTAAAATGAATATAACATTTGAGGAAAATAGTTTTATTTTAATTTTTTGATGTTTTATAGTAGCCTTGAATGTTCTTTAACTTTAAAAACCAAAAAGAACTGTTTTTGGGTCACTATGTTTGAAAAAATTAATTTTAATTAACAAAATGTGTTTCTTCGAAATACTCAAAAATGGCCGAAAATGGCATTTTGGCGAATTTAATTAAAAATTCATAATTAAAAAAGTAAATGAGGTATTTCAATTTTTCTTTTTGATTTTGAAAGCATTAGTCAAGTTACATAACATAGTGCAACAAAATGGGCTCAAATGTGATTACAAAGGTGGTTTCTAGAAAACAGCTAAATTAATTGTGCTGCAAAAGGGCTTACATCCACAAAAGTCGAAATATAAAAGAAATAATAAAATAAATAGAAAGGCTTGAAAATTGTACCAAACCTATTCTTTTAGTTTCTATCCATCAACACTTTATCCAAAACCAAAATGAACCAAATTGAACAAGTAATAATTGCACAATTAAAAAAAGCTGTTTTTCTCAAAATGTCAAAAAGTGGATGTAAGCCCTTTTGCAAATCAGCTCTTCTATTGTAAAAATTGTCAACACTAAAGAAGAGCAAAGATATTGCAGCTTTTAGTGATTTAAAGAGCTGACCAGAAAGAACTGACACAAACCTCAAAATTAAGTTATAGACGACAATTTTTAACACTGGATCAAATGTACTTTTGTTATGGATTAATACGGGAACATTTGCGCGCGCAGCGCGAGAAATTTTTTACCCCCCCCCCCCCTCTACATGCCGAAAAACTTTTTAACCCCCCTGTTCATACACCCAAAACTTTTTAACCCCCTATTCAGAACTCCTAAAATTTTTTACCCCCTACATATTTTCCAGCCCCCCCACCAGAGTATTTATGAACACTCCCTAGGAGTCGCCTGACTGTATTAAGAAAGTCAGTTGACTCTACCCGTAGAGTCAATTGACTCTACCTGCGGAGTCCTGCACGGCCTACTGACTCGTAAGGGTAGACGAGGTTTCGTAGGTCGAAGCAACCTAAAAATCGATTTTCATTATCTAGATCAATATATTATTGAAAATTAACACCTTGATGTTTTGCAAAAGTTCATTCTACAAATCGTATATTTTGCGAACTTGCTTATTTTATTGTTGTTAACGAGTTATGTACGTTTTACAAAAGTGTTATTGTTTCAGTCCTCTTTACAACGTAACTCAATAACCGCAGCACCTATAAAAGTATATCTGTGATATTTTAATTCTTCTACACGCTCGCTATGAATTGAGCAATGCAGTTTTTGCCAAAGCTCACTACCATTCGTAAGATGCTGTGAACTACCAAATCACAACATTTTAAAATAATTAATAACCTTAAAGGAGTCGGACCTGACTTTCACCTCAGAGTCAATTGACTATACCCGTGGACTCAATTGACTCTATATTCAGAGTCATCGACGCCGTACACAGTGTATTGCTGAGGTAGCAGCTATTTTGCATTATGCTGCTGCTGTTTGCTGCTGTTCAGCATGCTGGCCATTCATACGGTGTATCATCATAATGGTGTTTGGACAGTGGAGTGTGGTATTTACATGTTGCAGGCTAACTTGATCTTGAGCTGGATTCCACAGGAGAATTTTAATCTGACGGTGAGGCAAAGCTAATAGTAGTAAGCTGATATTTTTGTAACTGTGATGAATTGTTCACACAAGAATATGTTCGTCTCACTAGGTGACTCTATAAATGGAGTCTTGGCTACTTTATAAGCAGAGTTTAGCAACTGCGCGACTCTATGTCTAAAATGACTCCATATTGGGAGTCAAATAACTCCACCGTAGAGTTATCAAAGGTGACTCTTCAGCGGACTCGACAAATTATGATTCTTCAAGGGAGTAAAAAGACTCCTAATATGGACTCATTTTAGACAGAGTTGTAGAGCGCCCGCACTCTGCTTTTAGAGTCACCCTGCCTCCAGTTCGGCTTTCAGTGCAGCCTCTAAAATGCAAGCGCATGAAGAATGTTTCGCATTATTTGCAGCATGCACAATATGCCTCATTTGCCATTCATTGCCGCCGAGGATTATTTTTGGGGAGCCTCTTGACCATATAGTGGAGATGATAGATACACAATTCTACTATTTAATATCTTTCAAAATTACTTAAATGGTTGATCATAATCTTGCTCATGGTGGACATCAACTTATTTTACGTGTATTTCAATGGGCAGTATATTGTGCCCCTGCTATATTGCCTGATACAAATCGAGAGTCGGCGATTTGAATACATTTTCTGTCGGATTAGTTTTAATTTATTATTCCTAGCCGGTTAACCCAGTTTTTTTTCATAACTTGATCGGACTAATAGGATGTCTGGTTGTTTTTTAAATTTAAATCACTTGTTTCTTCCCATTTCTTTTATTATTTCAGTAATTTAAACTGCTGATTATCAATTTAGCGAATTTCTTATTAACTGACATCGGGACGTTTTGCATTTTCCTACGGGAAAATAATATTTTATCTCATCAACAAATAATCTAATTCTAACCGAGAATAACACAAAGTTCAGGTTAAAATGACAATATACTATATCAAATTGACAATGATTCATATATTGCAGCTGTAATGTAATTATAGTTCCTCTTTTTTGGAGAGGTGTGCTACTGATCATCCCAAATCTCCATGAATATCCACAATTATCTTAAACACATACATAACAATATCCCATTGGCGTTTGCAAAGTGTGGGGAACTGACTGCTTGAAGCAGCAATTAATAATGTATTTACACCATCTAGGGCCACAATGAGCGGGAAATTAAATCTACTGTCTCAATATTTTCATGCGTTTCCCCGTTTCTAATATAATTGTGCTTGCATGATCGACAGTCGCCTTTCCGTTTACTGTAAGATTTTCTACGATAATAATGTGCTTTGTATTTCATTTCTTAATTCTACTCGTATAATCTTTAAAGCAGCTTTGGCTAACTAGTTTAAGCAATTGTTTTTGGCACTTTGTACGAAGAGAAAGTGTAAATCTATTCTTCCGGGTATAAAGCTAGGAGAGATATCACTTCAAGCATGCATCTAATAATTACGCAGGTTGTCGAGTATCTTAGCTTCTAAATTAAATCAATTTAAATATTTATTACGTCACTTGAAATATAAATTTCTGAGGACCGCAATATAAACGATTATAATGACTAGGTTATTCTTCATCGATGAGGTGTCATGCAAAGTTAACTTGATGCATACTATATGACTTCACCAGATACAGGGCAATTTAAAGAGAGGTTCACTGGCTACTTTGTCAAGCATGTCAAATATACCGAGCGTCTTTAAATGAACATTAGACACTGAGTATACAACTACTTGTAACGCTCAAGCTTAAAGCGCACATAATATCGTTCTATATTACGGAGAAACGTCGGAGGTACACTATTTTGTCCTCCATGAGTGACAAACCAAAATGGCGGATTTACCATAAAGTTGGAAATTTGGCAATCTTGAGTCTGTACTTGTTGGTATAATCCCTTTACCTTTTCTTTATTCATGTCAATGAAGAGTGTTAGTTTACATTATAACCAGTTAAGGACAAGGACGGCCCCCCTTCTTAGCAATATGAAGCGTCCTTTTCCATCACTTTGCGGATGACTACTAGCTACCCTCAGTAGTGAGGCTGTCAAAATATATTGTCACATATTTTTAAAAAAAAAAAGACTATTTAATTATCACGTTTCATAAAACATGTCAACATGTTTGTTTCTGTTTCTCTTGTTCTTTTGTTTGTTTTTCTTGGTTTTATCTAGAAGAAGGGTTTGATCTGATTTGATTTACACTTTCAGTTTCATCATAGTCAAAACTTCATTCAATTACAAAACAATTGAATACGCAGGTACCCGAGAGATCTATGATACAATATATTTATAAATCATATTATGCAGATAAAAGCAGAAAGGTAAATACTTCCAAATGAAAAAAATATACATAGAGGGAAACAAAATAAAAATGCAGGCTAGTATGTCGTGAATAAAAACTAATCGTTCAAAATGTCTGTTAAAGTCATATTTACATTTTTTGCCGAATGTGTTAAGACTGTAAATCCAAAATGGCGACTCAAAAATACACATAATAGTATTTTTGTTTAAAAAATAGTTTTGGAAAATTGCATTTATACGTTGATGTACAGAAAGTTAAAAACATTACAGCGAATTTTATTGACGTCGACTATTTGCACTGCGCTTCTTCATCTCATACTGTACCCTGCTCTAATTTGATGTCACAATTTGAATCACTCATTGGTGTTGAGATTAAGAAAATCATCAAAGCCTTTTCAAACAAGTTTTGTATATTCTACCATGTCGATTGATCAAAGAGTATTTGGACATTGTTTTACATACAGTAATATAACAAGGAGTGTAATGAAATCAAAACTCAACCGCCGGTTAACCTCGTCTAATTGTTTGGAATAATAGAAACCGACTCCAAACGGATGGAACCTCCCGTAAGCGGCGGTCGACCGCCTTTCGAGTTTTGATTACATTCTTAAATGTTCTATAATAATCAGCGGAATCTTCACTGATACATTGAAACAATCTGTTATATTACCCTTATTCTTACACTGAGAAACTATAGACTGGTTGCTAACATTACATTTTTGTCAAACGTAATTGACGAGGCCGCGTCATCTCCATTTAATGATCAACAGCTTTGGCCTTGGTGAGAAATATCACTGTTTGTATGAGAAATATCACAGCCCCAGTATAGTCAGGAAAGACGGTCTCCAGTCCCTGGACGATAGCTCCCATAGCAAAAAGATAAGTTTCCAGGTGACCACCCGATGACCATTCGGTGGTCATCAGAAACCTTTCGGGTACCATTTCCAGAGTTATTCGAAAGTGCCCGCTAGCGGATACCTTGCGGATACCTAATTAAGTTATCCAAAAGTTTTCGGGCAGACATCCGGAAGTCTCCCAAAAACTCAAATATTTCAAATGAGTTACCCAGAAGGTTCCCAGAAACTTAGATTCTTTGCAGGAGTTACCCGGTGGTTATCCGCTTTTAATTTGACCTTGAAAATAGCATTATAATGTATTATAATTATATTGGACTTTATTTCAACACGGAAATCCCAATTCAACAAAAGTTGTTCTTCC
Source organism: Amphiura filiformis (assembly GCF_039555335.1). NCBI lineage: Eukaryota > Metazoa > Echinodermata > Ophiuroidea > Amphilepidida > Amphiuridae > Amphiura > Amphiura filiformis. The sequence goes on along the minus strand of NC_092636.1, from coordinate 41,078,324 downwards.
TTGGGGCCGTGCATATGCAAACATACATGTACAAAATAACAAACAATTACAAAAGCTTATTATTATCTAGACTTACACATACAAAAATGTATTACAAACCCAAAATTATTAATTGTCAAAAGCCAAAATGATACTTATGGTTACATACTTACATGTTTACACGCATGGCTTTAGGATTTTTTTTAAGATTATTTTTGAAAGTATACAATGTTGGAGAATTTTGGATATTATTTTCTAGTTCATTCCAGCTTACAGCACTTCTATATGACAGACTACGCTTTTTGTACTCTGTTCTTGGCAGGGGAATAGTTACATTACTTTGGCTTTGACGAAAATGATAGCTATTGTTTACATGACTGAAAATATGCCTCAAATAAGGAGGTGCAAGATGATTTAAGATTTTGTAGGTTAAAAGTAAACAATTTGAGTTTTGTCTGTCAATTAATGGTTTCCAATTAAGTTCAGCACGGACATCTCTGCTAGGCGTGTCCCATTTTGCACCACAGATAGTTTTTGCAGCCCTGTTTTGAATAACTTGAAGTTTCTTTGAAACAGTAACACCACAATTTCCCCATACAACATTACAATAATCTAAGTGTGGCAGAACAATAGCATTATACATAGTACATAAAATATCCTTAGGGAGAAAATTTGCCCTGCATTGTTTTAGCATGAACATACCTTTTAGCCTTTTTTTACGTACATTATTGATTTGCTCATTCCAAGTTAATGTGTCATCAATAATTACACCCAGATGCATTTAAGAATGCATTGTGGGTGGGTATATGGTCAAAGGTCACTGAATGAATTCAAAATGGAGTAGGTAGCTGTTGGCAGTTGGAATATATTTGTGCAGAATATTCAAGTTATTTGTGGTCCAAAATGTATGGATTTATATGGAGGACATTACAAGATGTTTACTAATTAATCTGGAACATGCTGTAGGAATTATAAAGCATTGAATGCTTGATTTCATATGACAATGCAGGAAGGAAAATTTGTAGTCTTTAAACACTATGTACCTAATATATGACACATTTGAATGTTTTAGTTTATATCTTTTCTAGTAAACCATACATGATTTTGACAGTGAATTGATGCAAATTAAATTAATAATCATCAGCTAATGTGTCAATTAACTGATAAGCTTTATGTTAAGCTATTTGTTGTAAATAAATTATAATATTTGATATACAAATTATAGACTGTGTCAGTGATGTGATCACATTTAGGTACTGTAATAATACATGATTGTATATATGCTGATATCATAACAATTTGGTTGTACATTAATTGGAATATATGCACCTAGCTTATAAAGGTGTGAACCAAATTAAATCAGAAGAATATTTTTGTACAATAACTACAATTACACTTTCTTAAAGTTTCTTATAGCAAGATAGCACAAGCTCAACTGCCATGACTGCAGAGTTGTATTGTACAATTCAAATAATAAGCTAAATTGCCTAATAAATTTGTGCATACTCATGAATTTGTATTAATCTGCATTCCCCAAAAGGTCAACAGGAAGTCTCCAAAGAGGTCACCAGGTATATCGTCACCAAAAGTTATCCGCTAGGTCCCCGAAAAATTATCGGGTAGTTATCCGCTAGTTCCCCAAAAAAGTCATCGGTTGGTTACCCGCTAGTTTCCCAAAACAGTAATCGGGTAGTCATCCGGTACCTATTACCTGAAAGGTATCCACTATGGTTTCCCGAAAATTTTTCGGGTAGTCACCCCTACCTATCTAATTTGCATGTGAAATTTGCCGGTGTCTACCCGGTGACTATCGGGAAGTTATCCGAAAAGGTCTCATTTTTTGATATCGGCTGCTCTCATGGTTCTGGGCCTCAAGGAAGGACAGATGATTAATTGTGTTTTCAACTGATTGAGTGTCCCAGGTTAAAGAAGAAATAAAACAAACAAAAAACAAAAAACGTTTGCAACGTTTGACACCGTCCCATTCTTTGGAAAGATTGAATAATTGTTTTGGTTTACATGGTACTGAAGTATCTTTCTTTAAGATCTTAAAAATCGGCACTACCCGAGTTTCCATTAAGAACAATTTTTTGATGAACATGTTTTATCATATTCCTTACCTCTATAACACGTAACATGTATTCGTATATGATAGATGTGCACTTAATATCCCTTTTCACAAACTTTAAAAGTCATACAATTGAACTTACCAATAACAAGATTAGATTAATTCTGCGTTTGCTGGGTTTTATTTTAATATTGGATTAGGACTAAGCAAGGAAATAGATCTTTCAGAAATGTCCAATAACCAATGTCAAGAACTCGAAATACCTCTGATACATGGTAATTAAAGCTTGTATTTGCTATGCCCCATTTCCCTCTTTTGGCAGAGTGTACTCAAACGTCCTCTCTGTTATTCTGTTATTCAAAGTCGCATTAATCTAATATATCACAAAGGGAGATCCTTAACATATTTTCCCTGTGCGCTAAAACGCTTAAATCAGCGCCTATTGACTTGAGCTCATCTTATGTCTATCCCTTGCGCTCATTTGAGCGAAAGACAATTTCCTACCTCCTCAGCCGGGGTGGGGTGGTCGACGAAACATTGAAGATAGGGGAATTAGTATTAGACCTCTACCTGAATAGAGGAGTACAAGTTATAAAAACAAGACAAGCAGCAGTCGTTAGTTTTAACGTTGACTTTCGGTTAGAGTGCACTTGAAAATTCATATAAAGAAGTCTGCATACATATATATGCACATTTTTACCTTTGTGAATAACTTCTTGATTCCCGTGACATAAAACGTGATTAGCCATTCTTAATGCGATAATGTCAAAAAACGCCAAACCAACTTTTTCGTGATATGACATAAGTGCATGTTCGTGCGTTTGCATAATTGTTTTACAAACTTTTAACGTAACGTCATTTTACCGTAAGTAACACACTTTTAAGCACATACTCTTAAACTTCGCCCAATACAATATTGATTGAGAATATTTGATCAATTAAGGTAAGGATTATTTATTTTCTTATTACGTCATGAAACAGGTATGGGGTTAACGGGGAATGGGGTTAAGTAGGTGGTGTCGCTAAGCCTAAAGGGCTAGTTAAGGTACAGAGCAACTAACATCAACTTAACTTTTACAAGAACTATAATCAAATTGAGGTCAACAGGGCATTTACCAGACAACTTTCCCAGACTGTTTTTGTAAAGTACAGTCATTTACGTCTATACTGAGTCTTTTGAGTTCATGTTTCTTTGCACCTTTCAAGATTCATCATATTTATATGGAATATTATGACATTATTCAATTCCATGCGTTTTGTTTCGAAAGGGAACAAAATGTTTGAAATTGTTGTTCCCATTATTTGTGCATTTTACCGACTTATTAGCCGTCGTAGTTTGCGGCCAAAACCGAACGTTGGCAGTTCAAATGGTTGAATAATTCTGTTATGTTTTGCCTTATCCTGTTATTGTTATTATTATTATTATTATTATTATTATTATTATTATTATTATTATTATTATTATTATTATTATTATTATTATTATTATTATTTTTTATTATTATTATTTTTATTATTATTATTATTATTTTATTATTATTATTATTATTATTATTATTATTATTATTATTATTATTATTATTATTATTATTATTATTATTATTATTATTATTATTATTATATTTGGGATGTACATTTTTTTCATAGTCGTTTTTTCATACTTTTTAATGGTGAGTTTTAAAGTGAGTTATGTATAGTTATTGCTTACAAGCGAAGCATAACATAATTGCTGACAAATGTTAACAGATGCGTAGTACCTAATTCTTCTTGCTTGAGTGAAAAACCATTACTGGCCTGTCGTTATTATGTATTTAAAAGAATGGTTGCAAAGGCAGATAGTCGGAAATAGTTTTGTAAAGCATCATTAAAAAATCATTGCCGTGTCGGAATATTTATGTCAACTATTTATGGAAACGGTCATAAGCTCTTTCGTTAAAGTTTTGGCTATTTCTGACTCACAGCACAATCACTGTGCATACATCTTAACAAATAGTTTTGAAAAATAAATGTAATCTTTATCTTGCATTTTACTATTCAAATGATTATGCGACCCCAATTTCCAAATTTCTGGTGTTCATGATGCTAACTACCTTATTATTCCACCCAATCTAAGACAAAATTGCAACACAAGGTATTTCGTTAAGGGTGTTTGAAAAACAAAGATATCAAAAAATAGAAGAAAATAAATGATACCGTTACTATTGTACTACTAAGAAGTCTTTAAAGGTTAATAATTTTGATAAAAAAAACTCGACAGACAGTTCTGAGTCGGATTTAATGCACAGTGGGATATATACCCCCTTAACAGGTAACAAATGGGCTGGCTACCATGCAGATGGCCAAGCTGATCAATACTTACCTACTTTTAACTTTGTGCTTTTACAGCATCCGGGGAGAATGCAGCCTCACAGCCAAGGGTTGCTCTGCGATGCTGTTGACGTCTTGACTTGAAAGTACTTCCTGTCTCTCTGCCTAGGAATATGGACTGATGTCAACAATTTGATTTATTACTTCATTTGAAAATGAAATTATTCCTGACTTACGATAATATTCTTAAATATATCGTCAGAAAAATCACTAAAACATTGTTCTGTCCCTCTATATTATTATTTTGTTATTGCGAATCATCAAGTTAGCACACAACTGATTAAACCTTTTTATGGTGTAAGGTTAGTTATATTATCGTTTCAGCTCTATTTCGAGTATCGATATCACCCCGACAGGAAAACAAACAACACTGAGGAATGTGTGAACGTTAACGAAGGGTAAAAGATTAACCCTTTTACCATATTGCTGCTTGCCTTATTGCAGCATTGTGTTACTTCTACAATGAAACAATACATTCACGCTATGTTACTCCATACTGTAAATGTTATCGCATATATATCTCCCCAGCCATAACTTACATTTGCAACTTTATACCAACATTTTTTCAAACACCTTATACAAACATTGAGTTAAGTCTTTGATACAAAGAATAAAAAAGGGCTTCAATATTGAATATCCACTTCACAAATATTCATTGACTGTGGCACAAAAACTACGTTTACCCTTACTTGTAGACAAGAAAAAATAAAAACGGTTTATTTTCCTCTTTATCTTGTTAACTGTAAAGAACAGGAATTGCAATATCCTGCGTATAAAATAGCTGACGCAAAATATATTGGAAATGCTCTGGCATGAAAGTGAAAAAAATGTCGTGCTCAGCACATGATTTTACTCAACGTTAAGTTCAATTTAGTTCACCATTTTATACTAAACAGCAAGCTCATTGCGAATACAAATGATCAAAGTCGAAGGTTATATTGATAAATAAGTTATAAAAGAAAGTCAGAAATAAGATCAACTACTTAACAGTAAGTTACATGAAATGTCAAATGTTATTTGTGCTTATTAACATAAAATAAGCTTTCCTTAGCATGATTTTTAAAAAGAAAATGGGAGTGAAGCAGGGTCTCCTTCTGAGCAGTCTGGCACACGACGAAAACTCGTTATTGACGGAATCTCTTAATTATAGATCAAGACAAAAACGAAACTACTTCCAGCCATCGGCTGACATGACGGTTTACTCCCAGGTTTATGTGTAAATTGCCCCAGCATTATTCATGTATGTGTATTAATTATTATGATAGCAGGTTTTATCCTGTTTGCAAGTATTGATTGCTGTTCGTTACTCGCCTGGAGCCACTTGAATAGAAACGGAGGTATTTTTGATAACAAAATTCTCACTTTTTTCAACTATTTTGAGGGTAATACTTGACCGTTTTCAACCATATAAAATTTATTGCAATGCTCATATGTTCCTCGATCTTCCGTGTGAATATGGGGGCCCATTCCATGTCAACTCAGGGATGTGCACCGCAGCACCTCTTCAATTTTTTTTCTTTTTCTGTGTGGTGGTAGATATTGATGAGAAAGTAAAATCCCGAAAATTTGAGCTTCATACTCCATTTCGTTTCCCGTGGCATCAATTTGAAATTTAGGGGGGTTAGCGTTAAAAAATGTGTCGCAACACGAAAGACGATGTTTGGAGGTCCATGAATGTATAAAGGAACCATTTACAACTTTGAAAAGTATGTATCTTGGGGTACTTATTTGTGTAGAATTCAAATCTGGCATCAGAAAACTTGTAATTCTTTTACTTTAAAAGATATAGGGCCCTCAAAATGCAACTTCGTCCATCCAGGACCAACTTTGGGGGGTCAGAACTCCAAAAGTAAAAATAATTTTTTTGTCCATTTTTTTGCCAGTCAGAGCCCTTTGGTAGGACATTACTCTTAACCAATATTGAGCCTATTAGAATATTTTTAGCTGAGATATATACCCATACAAAACCCCAATTGTACATTTTTTGTTTTTTTTGACCCCCCTGAAAACCAATGTCAGGCATTTTGATCCACCATCAGGTATGTTGAAAATATGTCCTTGGACAACATTTCTGAGAGATATTGGCTTTGGGACTCGATGGCTTCAACACATCAGTAAGGTTTGCATTCTCCATAGAGTTGTACATAAGTCATTAATGACTTAGGTACAACTCTATGGAGAATGCAAACATTTATGGACCTCTCATGTTGTCCAACGTTGTCTCTTCGTGCAAGTTGCGACATATTCTAATTTTTACGCTGACCAAAAAATGGACCTAAATTTCAAATTGATGCTTTTAAAGTAAAGGAGTTACAAGTTTTCTGATGCCAGGATAAACGAAATGTTGAGTATTTATGAAGCTCACATCAAATTTCGGATTTTACTTTCTCATCAATATCTACCACCACACAGAAAAAGAAAAAATTGAAGAGGTGCTGCGGTGCACATCCCTGGAGTTGACATGGAATGGGTCTGGGGAGATTTGGATCCAAACTGTCAGCGCCACGATGAAGGGGTTTCAAAGTGGGCTACTTATTCCGATAGCGCTATATAGGACCAAATAAGACGCGTACGTTATGCCTAAACTACGCTTCCAACGAGTAACAGGTTTTGCCATTGCCACCTCTATGTGCGTTCTGGGTATTTAGTAAAGATGACAAGAAATACATACATTCTTTCGAAATGTGGTGAGAAAACCAAATACTCCGAGTTTTCTAGTAAGATAGAAAGACTAACAACTGGGTGTTGGAAAATATTGGTTCAAATAATAATTTAAGAACTACCATCAATGATAGTAAGTATTGCTAATTCGGTCACAAAATAAGGAAAGCGTAACTTTGAAAAGCACATTATTCACAAACTCGTGGAAGGCTGCAGAGGATGAAGACGTCCAACAAGAAATGGACAGGTGGAAACGTGGCAACTGCTCAAGACCACAGCAGAACCTGTTGGTGCCATATAGTAGGACAGCGAGCTGGAAAAAAAAGGTATATTTAAAATTAATTTAAATATTATGATTACAGGTGCGAAGGGTCATTAGTCTGAAAATTTAATAACTTGGTTATAAACCATAATCTGTGCCTTAATCCTAACCCGAAAGTTTACCATCTACGATTAGCTTAACTCATTTGGGTGCAAACATCTCAATTTCAGTTTCATGCGTCTTAAGTTTGTCCGATTTCCGTCTTCAATCTTTGTTATTCGAAAACAAATCTAGTTACAATCGGGTATTCAGTTTGCTCGCCATTTTCCCCGAATGAAATCCAAGAGAAACATCGTCAATCTAACGTTTCGGTTTGTATAGGTTGAAAGAGGGAACACGCGGTGAAAAATCGTTACAGCTATTCACACCATTTAATGAAAAGTGTACAGGTGTACAACTCAGTAATTGTATGGCTAAGGAAGGTCCATTACGTAGTGATAATATGGAACTACTTGAATGGCTTAAGTTCTTTCACGTGTACCCTAAGGGGCTAAGAGCGAAATTCGTTAAATCGCAATGCCAAGATAATCTACTTGTAGATTGTTATTCTTCCCACCTTTTTTCCTGGAACATGGTTTGCAGCAATAAAAGTAAGAAGTGAAGAGTAAATTGCTTGAACTATTCAAGGGATGGCGTACATTCCGAAAGGGATATGTACAATCGTTTGCGTTAAATACGGATTCATGTCGCCCTTATATTTTTAAAATTAAAAACCTACTGACTGAAGTCAATTCTGATGTAACTTTTAATCTATTAAGTAGGGGCCTATAATTAATTATGCCCGGTAGTCAAATCGCTTTAAAGTTTATGTTCAGAATGAATTCCATTCAAAGCTTCACAAAGGACAATAAAGAAACTCGTTTATTCACTTTTAACAAGCCTTTAAATTTGACGAGTTTTTCTTTTTTTAATTTGCATTGCCTGTAGACTTGTTGAGCCTCACATTATTCAGCCCACACTAATCATACAATAGATCGGCACTTGATGAAATACCCAAATTGCGTAAATGAACAGAAAATTTAGATTTAGATTTCGTTCATTATGTTTATAAAGTGCTTATTGTTTATGGGCTTTAATATCTGTGTGTAATACTATTTCCCTTTTGCCATCTTGTAGTATTCTGAAACCAAGCAACTCCACATACACAAGAGTCTTGCGAGTAACTTGATTTCATGGATTCACTCGAGCATACTTGATGAGATTACTACCCGGACTACGCGGTCGCCATCTGACAGTATGGCCCATTTTTGTGCTATGTAGGGTCGGGGTAGAGACAAAGAGGATTATAGTGAGACAGGGTAAAAAATAAGAGAACAGCTCAAAATGGTCTCAATTGTTCTGCTTAACAAAGCAATTCAAATAAAGTTATAAAGTTACATGGGGAATTGTAATAAAGATCATTAACACCTATTGATGGCTATATTATTTATTTATTTATTTATTTATTTATTTATTATTTATTATTATGAACCACCAGGCGGTTACCCGTATTTCGCAGTTCTCGGCTTTCATGGTTTTTGGCTTTCTCAAAATCAGGGTGTGTCCTTTGGCTGGGAATGGGATCACTTGCCTCTCAGCTGAGCTCAATTGTATCAGTAGCTTTGTGCAATTTGACCCGACTTTCGACCTGCTGTTTTGACCTATGACCTCTCAACCGTAGGTCTGACAAAAAGGTCACCGTTACAACTTTTGTTTGTTAGTCGAAGGTAAACCCACCCACCCACCAAGTTTAAGCGCCATAGGAGCAATTAGAAATTTTACCTTATTTGACATATGACCTCTTAACTGTAGGTCTGACGAAAATGTCACCGTGAAAACTTTTGTTTTGTTAGTCCAAGGTTCACCTACCCACCAAGTTTGAGTTCTATAGGAGCAATTTGTAATGTTTATCTTTTTTGACCTATGACCCTTTAACCGTAGGTCTGACGAAAAGGTCACTGTGGAAACTTTTGTTTGTTACTCCAAGGTCAACACAATGGCATGGCTATGATTTGCCATTTAACGTGTTTGAAATCAGACTTCAATTGGACTTGACCCCGTCGTTGACCTTTGACCTTACAAAATATAAACTCGTTCTTCATCGTACCAAGCTGCATCCACCCACCAAGTTTGAGCAACGTGCGACCCCTAGTCTCCAAGAAAAGAGCCGGACAGACGGACAGATTCCGGTGAAAAGGAACAATTGGAGACCATCTGTATCAAATTCGGAGCATTTCTTAGATGTTGTCTATAACTCGAGAACGGTTACAGATAAGTCAAACAATACTTTACCATTTCCATCCTTATGACCTCTATTTTTGTGTATCTGCATGATCTGACTGACCTTTGCCTCATCTGATATGATCTATGGTTTCCAGAAATTGATCACCACGATACTAGGACACCATCTATCAACCTGTGCTCTTCCTCACCAACTGTGGTAGATACAAAACATATACAAATTAAAACGAAAAAAAACCCCCGAAAATCCGTATCAAGAACAAACGAGCAACTCAACTTGTACCGGTAAAGCTGAATTTATACTCGATCGCCGAGCGATTGCGATTAAACGCTTTTGGAAAGCGATGGGCAATCCGGGGGGGGGGGGCAATCGCCGAATTTTGCGATGCATCGCTCGTCGCTTTTGCATTTATACTTATCACGGCGATAGCGATTGCAGACGAAAATTAAAAATATTCCAAATGCCACAAAGTACATTTTTAAAACATCAGTTGCTGTCAATAGTTATTGTTTTGAATTAATTCATCGCCAAAAGTTGATAATCGAGAAAAGTAAATTAATTAGCAAAATAATAGATCCAGATGGTTGTATATGTTTGGTTGACGCATTCGCGTGTCAAGCGATATCGCTGGGAAGTTGAGAAATGTGGTGAGAAAACCAAATACTCCGAGTTTTCTAGTAAAATAGAAAGACTAACAACTGGCTGTTGGAAAATATTGGGTCAAATAATAATTTAAGAACTACCATCAATGATAGTAAGTATTGCTAATTCGGTCACAAAATAAGGAAAGCGTAACTTTGAAAAGCACATTATTCACAAACTCGTGGAAGGCTGCAGAGGATGAAGACGTCCAACAAGAAATGGACAGGTGGAAACGTGGCAACTGCTCAAGACCACAGCAGAACCTGTTGGTGCCATATAGTAGGACAGCGAGCTGGAAAAAAGGTATATTTAAAATTAATTTAAATATTATGGTTACAGGTGCGAAGGGTCATTAGTCTGAAAATTCAATAACTTGGTTATAAACCATAATCTGTGCCTTAATCCTAACCCGAAAGTTTACCATCTACGATCTACGATTAGCTTAACTCATTTGGGTGCAAACATCTCAATGTCAGTTTCATGCGTCTTAAGTTTGTCCGATTTCCGTCTTCAATCTTTGTTATTCGAAAACAAATCTAGTTACAATCGGGTATTCAGTTTGCTCGCCATTTCCCCCGAATGAAATCCAAGAGATATATACATCGTCAATCTAACGTTTCGGTTTGTATAGGTTGAAAGAGGTAACACGCGGTGAAAAATCGTTACAGCTATTCACACCATTTAATGAAAAGTGTACAGGTGTACAACTCAGTAATTGTATGGCTAAGGAAGGTCCATTACGTAGTGATAATAATATGGGACTACTTAAATGGCTTAAGTTCTTTCACGTGTGCCCTAAGGGGCTAAGAGCGAAATTCGTTAAATCGCAATGCCAAGATAATCTACTTGTAGATTGTTATTCTTCCCACCTTTTTGCCTGGAACATGGTTTGCAGCAATACAAGTAAGAAGTGAAGAGTAAATTGCTTGAACTATTCAAGGGATGGCGTACATTCCGAAAGGGATATGTACAATCGTTTGCGTTAAATACGGATTCATGTCGCCCTTATAGTTGAGAAGAATTAAAAACCTACTGACTGAAGTCAATTCTGATGTAACTTTTAATCTATAGGGCCTATAATTTATTATGTCCGGTAGTCAAATCGCTTTAAAGTTTATGTTCAGAATGAATTCCATTCGAAGCTTCACAAAGGACAATAAAGATACTCGTTCATTCACTTTTAACAAGCCATTAAATTTGACGAGTTTTTCTTTTTTTAATTTGCATTGCCTGTAGACTTATTGAGCCTCACATTAATCAGCCCCACATTAATCATACAATAGATCGGCACTTGATGAAATACCCAAATTGCGTAAATGAACAGAAAATTTGATTTAGATTTTGTTCATTAATGTTTATAACGTGCTTATTGTTTATGGGCTTTAATATCTGTGTGTAATACTATTTCCCTTTTGGCATCTTGTAGTATTCTGAAGCCAAGCAACTCCACATACACAAGAGTCTTGCGAGTAACTTGATTTCATGGATTCACCCGAGCATACTTGATGAGATTACTACCCGAACTACGCGGTCGCCATCTGACAGTATGGCCCATTTTTGTGCTATGTAGGGTCGGGGTAGTGGCAAAAAGGCTTAGTGAGACAGGGTGAAAAATAAGAGAACAGCTCAAAATTGGGCATCTTAATTATTTGGGTCACTATTATTCTATATCAGAATAGGTTCTAAAACTATGAATCTATGGACCCATGTAAAATAGGGGACAAAGTCTAAATGGCAGCACCACTTTTAAGGAAAAGCATAGTTTGAAACATCTGTGATTTACCGTTTTTTACCTTAATACCGATAAATCGGCAGTAGTTCGACAAAATCGTGTCGCACACATTGAATTATAATTTCAGGAATGCTTTTCTTCCATGAATTTCTTTTGCATAATCAAACAACAAGACTGCCCTCATAAAAATTGGTAATGTTTTTTAATCTTGCATTAATTTTTGATATTTGATGTTGCTCCGTCTTTACCAGATATGCATTCAGTTGCAGCATGGCTTGTATTTGAATCTATACTGATACAAAGCAGCGAAAATTTAAATGTCATGGCTAACTTGGAGCTTTTAGAAATACTATCAAAATAATGTCGCAAGGTTTCGTGAAACCTACGTTACCCCGACATGTTAACACGTACCTTAGTAGCTCTTAGTGGTTGCAAACACTGAAAGTAAACCAAAATATGCGGTTCATTGTGCAAGTCATATGATAGTAATGTTTTCAGGGGTTTCAGGTCCACATGATATATGCATTTGAAAAAGAAGTCCTATGAAATTCGAAGGTTCAAACCGTATGTTTAAGAAATGTAACATACGTTACCATAAAGTGTAGGATTAAAACAAAAAAGTGACTATAAATGTTGAGCAAATTATAGCCGCAGTTATAATAATGTAACCTACGTGACCGAAACAAACGTTACCATTGATTTTAACACCGTATTAAAATTTACTAAAACCGCACCCGATTACACGTGTATTGTCTTCTTATAACGCCACCATGCATTATAAGTAAATATGCTCAATGAAAAGTCAAAACTACCTTTATTTATTCAACTACCGGAACGTATGAGCCTTCACTTCTGAAGAATAGAAATGATATGGAATACAGTAAAATACTTTTTAAACATGGTTAAAAGATATTATATACAGGTGCATAAAGAAAATCAGGTAAGCAATAGAATTATAATTATAAATAATCAAAATAATACCATTAGAGATTCATACAAAAGCACTTAATAGCGACGAATCAAAAAGCTTGACCGGCACAATGATGAGCAACCCAGGAAGGGAGGGGTTGTCAGCATGACACTCTCGTCGAGATCATCAATATATCGCCCTATGTATTATACACGGAAACTTTGGCTGGGTGTAAGATTGCACAATGAACATGATGAATGAAAAGGAAAAGATGTGACGGCACAAATGCACCGTACCCCTTGGAGAGAAGAGGTTACCAGCACATCACTCTCATTAAGATTATCAGTATCTTGCTCCCTGAATGGAAACTGGGCAGGGTTGATATAAATAACAGATGAATAACGATTACATACAAAATAAATACGTTTTCATAAGACACTTGAAGGTGAGAAGTAAGTCGGCAGAAAGGATGATCATTCTCATCAGCTCGGTGATTTCTTATGTTTCGACCTGCAATGATAATTGAGAACACAATGGTTACTTTTCCTAGAGTTGCGTTACTGTATTTCTATATATGTTCACCTTAAGTAACTTGCCATTCATCCGTGGACTACCCACGTAGGACTATTTATCTACTTTTTGATATTTGAATAACATTTAAATATTAAGGCTGTGGAAAATGTTAAAAATAAATCAAATAAAACGTTTGATTTAAATTGCAAAGTATACAATTGACTAGTTAGTAATTAAACCACAAAAATCATTGACAACTTTACAAAGGTCTTTTTTCGATGTTTATGATGGTATTGTATTTGCCGTTAAAGGGTTTTACCAGCCTCATCCTACCGCTTTATTCTGTCATCAGAAGAAAGCTCACATTTTTCTCATACTCCCAATGAAATTGTTCTGTTTAGATACGTACAGGGGTCCACTCAACGGGTATTACAAATGGTGTAATACTTATCATTCTACTACACTTGCATGTTCAGAAGAAAATAACCAACACTTAAAACAACTGGTGTTCGCAAATATAGGCCAGATGAAATAACATACGAGGGAAAAAAGCCTGGAAATACAAGCACTAATCATGAAAATATGCATTTTTAGGTTTATAAAGATACTTTCAGTAAAATTCTTCCACTCTAATTTCGCCTCTTTCCATATATCTTTGATCACATGTAATTATCTGATCCACTGCATTCCCGCGAGGCTTACTGGTAGACTCATGCACATTTGGCAATTGTTCAAGCAGTGGACCATAAACATGGTCTTGAGAAATACAGGAAAAAAAGTACAGTGCAGAAGCATAAATGGTACAAAAAGGAAATCATATAAGCATAATGTAAAATAATTTTTTATTATAATCTTTACTTTTTGGTCTACCAAAAGCAAACTATTGTTGGCTACCTCGAGGTTTTTAACAAACTCTGTAACTAAATGCACTTAATACATAAGTGTGGTTTCACGAAGGAAGTCAATAGTATGAACACAATACTGGCAGTAGACAGTACGATATCAATATCTGTGTGTAAAGATCTAGTGACAACAGAGCTCAAAACCAAGATAGTAGTAGACAATAATATCAAATGACCAAAACCAATGTAAAATTGAATTACTATGAAAGTTAACTCTTTCGACGCACTTAAGGGATCGGATATCAACGTTTGCACAGTTTTGTTTAACATGAGTGCATATCAGACATGGCGAATTGCATTCTCATTACGAAGAATGTCCTTCTAATACCAAATAATTTTGATTTTTTGAAATTGGCGATATAAAACACATTTTGTGGCAAAGTATTAAAAAATAATATTTTTGTTATTTTTCATATTTAACAGTCCTCGAAGTAAAGTTGATAAATCTACTGATATGTACTTAAAGTGTATGTAACAAATTTAGGTGTTTTGTGGAAAATGTATATCTTTAAGGGCGTACTACACCCATATATTGGTTTGATTGGTCTAAATAAATATTTTTTTTTTTTTTTTACGGATCATGTGAAATAAAAAAAAATATGATAATAAGAAGAAAAAAAGTGCTTTTAAACAATTGTAGTAAGTCATTTTAGCCCTATATATATTTTGTTTACTGTATCCTAGTTACTCAGATGCGTGTTTCATAACAAACCATGATTTATTCTATTCAGCATGTTCAAGTAGGGTACATGAATAGAATACATTAAATCCTTTGTTATACTCTCTATAGAAAATCTAGTGGTGCATGCAAAATATATAAACACTTACACAATGGATGTATAGTCATTAGTCAATAATATTATAATGTGTTGTTAGGAGAAGAAAAGGCTATTAGGTCACCGTATGTCAGGTTATAGGTCAATTGGTTCAGGTCAAATTTAAGCATCAATTTTGAATACACATGTGAGAGTTTGTGATATCATAATGAGGAATAATTTTGATATTCTGTCTTTAACTGGATATATATCGAGAAGTGCAAGGTGGATATACTAATATACCTTGGGATGTAAATGGTGAGTACAATTTAGAATGCCTAGTTGCGATGGATTTCACAAATAAATATAAAATAGTTACCAAAATCACAAACGTTAAGCTTACGGAAAACTACCCAATATGGTGGTATAGGTGACAAGAAATACAATTTTTTCAACATTGCTGTAGTATGGTTGTGGTAACCTGTTACCTGTGGCTTAATTAAGTTTCAGTGAAATAATGTCGCAAGTTAAAAATACAAAATATAGCTCAACATTGAAAATAGAAGCATTTTAACCAGTTCCTTTTTGATAGTTGTGGAGCACCAAGTTCATGAAGTCATAAAAGAAATCAGGAACCACTTATTCCCATTTTACATATCAACTTTATTTCACTAACGTGTTAGCAACACATATCCAAAATTTTAACGAAATCCGTTGATAGTAAGCTTTCCAAAATGAAGTGAATTTAAATCATCAGTGATGTACCACCTTTTGGCTTCTACTTTTAAAAGCATGTAAGCTACGTTGATACCGATGCCACCAATAAAACGAGAAGATTTGCCCCTTCATTTTGCATACCACTTTGTCCATTTGTTTTTGTAATTTCTTCAAAAAATGCAAAAAAAAAAAAAAAAAATCAATGGGTGTAGTACCCCCTTAATACGAAAAGTCAAATTTTTCAACTGATCGTCGGCTTTAAGTAAATTTCATTAGCTTTATAAATTTTACTTCGAGGACTGTTAATATAAACAATATCAATTTTTAATGATTTGCCATAAAATTTGTATTATATCGCGAATTTCAAACAATCAAAATTATTTGAAATCAGAAGGACATTCTTCGTATTCAGAATGCAATTCGATATGTCTGATGTGCTCTAAGGCTCCACAAAGATATTATGCAGATGTGGGTGACCGACACTTTAACCGTAAATACAATAAATGACCTGGAAAGGACGATGCGTCCCCAAGTCTGAAAGATTGTCATTTAATGCACAAAACATTACAAATCACACTATATATCGCACAATCTGTTCTTAAATCATTGATAGTTTTTTTTCAGCGATCTAGAAAACTTTCTTTCAAGTCACATTATTGACATGTGTCATATGATAAAAAAAAGAGAGAACAAACAAACAAACACTTCTGGACATCCGTCGCAGTTTCATCGTACGAATTTGCATTGCCTTCCCAGCAAACACAAAAACGTTTTAAAAACGTTTTAAATAAGTTATATTTTGGGTTTTGGTTTAGGTAAAAACGTTTTAATAACATTAAATGTCGGGTTATATAAAGGTCATGAAAACGTTTTAAAACGTTTTGTATGAAACCACACTACTACAATATTTTAAAAATGATTTAAAAATGTTATTGTAAACTATTTGTGCAAACACATTTTGCCAAATATTTTGTCAACCCTTAAATAACATTATGTTAGAATATTTGCTCCCAGCAAACACAGAAATTTTCTTAAAATGTGTTTTTTTTTTTCAAAACGTTTTGATAACATTTAAATGTCGGGACATGAAAACGTTTTTAAAACGTTATTGCAAATATTTTGGGCAAACATTTTTGCGAAATATTTTTTTCAACCCCAAAATAACATTCTGTTTAGAATGTTTGCATCAAGTTTTCATAAATGTTTTTGGAATGTTATTAAAACGTTTTATACCCTTTACATAACCCGACATGGGTCAAATGTTTTCTGTCAAAAAACATTTTGTATTTGCTGGGGAGTAGATTATCAAATATTTTTTGATGTTATGAAAACGATTTTATACCCTTGATATCCCTTTATATAACCCGACATTTAAACATTTTCTGACAACCTTTTATAACCTTTTGCGAATGACGTCGAAAACGTTTTGTGTTTGCTGGGCTTATGTTGCATCACATTAGTTGGAATATTTCTTTTAACATTTCAGACAATATAATGCTCTTAATATAGAGACAGTCATAATCACATTAAATTACATTATTGTGTTTCAGGACCCTGTTTCCACATTGGTTAAAAGGTATCCAAATTAAATCAGGTGCTTTGAGGTAGTCATTGAAAGGATCAGCATTGGCAATTGCTCTGTATTAACTGGCCGTATAAGATGCAAACATTTGATAAGTGTAGAAATAAGTGTGCCCAGCGGCAGAGACAGACCGGCTTGCCCTGTTCATTATAAACTGATATTATTGCTTAAGAGGCACAGACAATCCAGTTCATTGTCCCACAAACAGTTGCTAATCCCAACCGATTGTATTAGAAAGTAACGCTTTTATGTGAAGGATGGTTGAGCCATTAAATTGTCGTCACGCGATTGAATCAAGACATCTGAATTATTTGCGTTGTGGGTGTCATCAGAGAATTGTTTTATTCCGTGAATACTGGACGAGACTTGCTGTACTGTACCCATAGGAGAAATGTGTACTTTGAAAAAGGGTAAAAACTCACGTAACCTACGGGCACTCACGGAGAATACCCCTTTTCTGCAGACAGTGGAGCTGAAATAAGATTGGCATCAGGCATTTACATTAGGTTATACGTATCTAGTCTATGTTATCCGAATATCTAATACTTGATGTCGTTGCGAAGATGCATGTAGACTAGTGAATTTTATATACTTCATTAATATATTCTTCTTCATTGATTGGTTCAACGTTCTCTTTAAACAACCACAGAGGAATGGTATCTATTGCACATGATTTGGGTGGCATAGATGATATGATTTTACACACCTCTTCAACAGTGACCTGGTTAAAAGTGGATCACGTGACCAAAAGGAGTTCTATCAGTACTCCTATCCTCTAAGCCGTAAATAGTATTTTCAATATCCCGGATGAGCCGTAAATAGTACCTCCAAGCCGTAAAAAGTACTTTTGACCATGCCTTGCGCTGCCCGATTTTAGCCTATTCGATTTTTTTGAAGGGCAAAATATAGGTTGTGCTTAAATTGGTCGTGCTGTTCACTCATGATTGAAGCTGAAGAGTCAAAACGTCAAATAATTTTCTTTCAACCAATCAATGAACAAAGAACATATTAATGAAGTTTATATAAAACAAATATATACTGCCTTTATTCGAAGTTCTGGTTAAAAATATGGTCCCTCGTTGAGATCAATTAATACTACTTTTTCTTCGGGGCTGCGCCCCTCAGGAAAATAGTACTACATGTATTGATCTCACCTCGGGCCCATAGTTTTAACCAGAACCTAGCAGTATATATTTGTATATTGTAATGTAAATTCTTAGTCAAATCAATGTGGACGATGAATGAATAAGCTTAGACCAATATGATGAATTGGTTCTTCTCTACGCCGCAAACACGATCCTGGGTATTGGCCGATGTAATTTGCTCATCGGCAGCGAGTATATCAGCTCAGACGCGAAGATAATACTGTATTAGTTTAATTTTTTTGATTTTTTTTCAATTTTTCAATAAAATATCACGAATATTTCGCCGCAAAAAATTACCGGTGTACAGAAAAACGATTTTAATGTCCCCGATCGTATATGCTGCTGTTCGTATTATTATCATCCGCGTCTCATCGCTACTCAACATAACGTGCGTATTGTGCACGAATAAACACAAAAGGGAGAGTCAAAGATGGTATATTAAATAAAAAATAAGACAACAGTAGAATACTGATATGTTTATAGTGTCTTCAAATTTTTACCAATAATATTTATACATAATTTGTAAAGAAATAAAACATTGCATTATTTCAACCACATTTGTCGAGGCTATTTTTTATACACATAGATCGTACGGTTAAACATAGGACTACTAAGATGGCGGACTTAGAGCGCTGCATTAGCTGTGCAGATAAGGCATAGCACAAAACGCTGGTTAATATGATTGGCACCTTCAGTTTGAATCAAACCCTCACCTGATGTTCAGGATGTGTCATATTTTGATCTTCTACGTATCCAAGTGTCCGCAATCGAAATGTTAACGCCATTTGCAGCGTTTGGGATTCGACATCTGTATGTAAAAAAATACCTACAAAACCAACAACACCTTTTCCGACCGACCCAAAGTGATTCGAGGTCAAGCAAACTGTTTTCTTATCAGCCGAATTTAAGATCAAAGTTTAGATTATTTGCGGGTATGGGTAATTAAGGGCATTATCAGAGCATCGCATTATATGTAATGATGAACCCATGGTGTCCATAACTTTTCAAAAGGAGTAAAAAACACGCTTGCTCTAAAGTAACTCACGGGAATCGTCCTATTCTATATTCGATACAGGGTGTGGAAATATGGAATGAGCTGCGCTACATTACACTATCCTCACAACTGATAAACATAAAATAGGTTATGTAAATTTTTACCAGGGACAAATCTTCAAAATCAATGTTTCAAGAAATTAAAGCGCATTTAGGTACTTAGAAATAATGTGTTATATTAAGTCACAACAAACACAAAACGTTTTCGACATCATACGCACTAGGTTAGAAAAGGTTGCCAGAACACGTTTAAATGTCGGGTTATATAAATGGGTTTGGACAACTTTTAATTATCTAACACCAAACCCTTCAATATGGACATTTTCAAATATCGTCTGCAAAAAGGGCAGTGGTTAGCTTAAAACACGAGATTGTTATTATAAAACTGTGCAACTAAAGGGTTCACAAAAAATAACTCCCCCCTAAAATTACAAAACATTGTTTTGCATAACTTGACATACATTTCGTGGATTTGAAAAATTTAAAAACCTGTGAATAAAGGAATTGTTTTTCTACCCTCCCAACGTCTTTCGTCTGAAAATCTTTTTGTTTTGGCCAAAAATAATTACGTTTTCTAAACATGATGCTTTCAGAAAAAGTTGCACTTTTCAACATCTTCATTTATGTCAAAATTAGCTTCAACAAATCGTTATTTTGCACTACGTGATGGTTGCATGGGTGACTAAGAGTTCAGAGACAAAAAGGTGAAGGAACAAAAACAATTAAATCAATCGTAACATTGATACCGAGAAAGTTTTGTACATTACATTTATGGGATGGTGAAAAGCGCAACTTTTTTTAAAGCATTATTTTGGGAAAATGTGACTATTTTTGACCAAAACAAAAAAGATTTTGAGAAGGGATAACTTTGGTAGGGTAGCAAAAAGATGCCTCTATTCACAGGTCTTTAAATTTTTCAAATCAAAAAAATGAATATTAAGTTATGCAAAGAAATGTTTTGTAACTCCTAAATTGATTTTACCATTTTTGAAACACGGGCTCAATAAAATCTTCTAGAAAAACCCCTACATGTTAATTAGTCATTGTTTTATACTGCAAGTTGATTGCATGGGTGGCTGGGTAATCGTATACATAAAAATTTAAAAAAACAAAAACACCATTAAATAAATCAAAACATTGATATCGAGAATGTTTTTGTACATTAAATGTATAGGATGTGGAAAAGTGCAACTTTTTCTGAAAGCATCATTTTTGAAAAATGTGATTATTTTTGACCAAAACAAAAAGATTTTTTAATAAAAGAACTTTGGAAGGGTAGGAAAATGATTCCTTTATTCACAGGTTTTTAGATTTTTCAAAACAACGAAATCTATGTCAAGTTATGCAAAGAAATGTCTTGTAATTTTAGGGGGGGGGGTTATTTTTTGTGAACCCTTTATCTTATCAATGCTATACATTAAATGTAGTAAACGAGTTTGAAAAAATGTTACCTTTCTGTTGTTTGTTGTTTTGCTTCATACCGTAACTTGCATACGTGCAGTCATTGCTGTATGAGAAGATTATATTGGACCTGGTAAACATTGAGGTTAATTCTGCATTTTGAACCACAGTGACATTTTGTCTTTCAAACTGAACTTAGAGTTTAATCGCCAGCGATTCCTACTGACCAATCTGGGTTTATGGTCTGCCACTAAATAAAAGTAACAATGCCATTTATTGGCCAATCAGCCAAAGTCAAGTACTTTATTTTCAATCTTTATACTACGCTATTCTGATCACGTAGCAGGTAAAGCTTTTAGACTATATACAGTACTTGCATGAATAGGATCCCCAAAAGCTTTATAACCTTTCTTGTTTTACCATGTTTCCCACCAAAATACCTGCCTTGTTCTGTGATTGATTCTGTGATTGAATCATTGAAATGTAGGAGGTCGTCTGCATCGTCCATATGGAACAAACAACTCAAATGCGCATTTAATGTTTGATCTTAGAATAAATAATTCCAAACGAAAAAATAAATAGCAACTGATTTGTTAATAGATTTATTAATCCATTTGACATAATTTGACAGGTTTGTTTTTTGTTTTTCGTAAGCGTAATAGAATTCGTTTTTTATGATATTTTGTATTCTCATATGACATTTTAATAAAGGAGTTTCTGAGTCAGATTTTTAACTAAAATATATTTTAAAGTTGTTGTTGTATATGCTGTATACATACATTTGGTTTGAGAGACCATAAAAGATCATGTCGGTACGTCCTCCATAGGACAATGTATAATACTTTTTATAACATTCGGCCGAAGCCAGGCAAACCCAATAGTGGCACACAGGCCACTAAATTAAAGGGATGCCTATACATAAAACTCACACACAAACAACAAGAAAAAAAGAAGAAGAAGAAGAAAAAAATACGGTGGGAGACTGACTACAAAAGATGGTGGCTGACAGCCGTTATGAATGAGGCAATGGATTGGGATTTGGCAATTGACTCAGGAAGGTAATTCCACAATGTAGGCGCATATGGATAAAATGAGTTTATGGTGAGAGAAAGGTTCCGGAGATTGGGTCTGGGGTGAGGTTTGTAGGGATTGGGAGAAGTGGAGATAGAGTGATAGAGTTTAAAAAGTGGCGGCAAACAATTGCAACATCACGGCGTTTGGCAAGGAGAGGGATATTAGCATTCTGGAGGAGGTCATCGTTGGAAAGGCTCCAAGATTGGAGGATGACCGGGCAGCAGAGCGCTGGGCAGATTCAAGCCTATTGCTCAGGTGATGTTAAGGCGATGCTAAGTGATACATACATACATACATACATACATAAAGGTATTTATAAAGCGCCTTTCAAATTTATCAAAGCGCTGAACAAGGAGAGAAAGGTTGGGAAAAAGAAGAAACACAGTGGAACAAGAAAGAAGCTAACTGAAAAGGTGAGTTTTCAGTTTCTTCCTGAAAACTGGAATTGATGGAGACTCCCTGATGGCTTTAGGGAGTTTGTTCCATTCCCTCGGGCCAGAGACAGAGAAGGTATTTAAACCAGATCCTCTATGTGCCCTAGGCTGACTAAGCAGAGTCTTATCGGAAGAAGATCTCAATTCTCTTCCGGGAGCATAGGCTGAAAGAAGCTCACAAAGATAATTGGGGGCACGGCCCTGAGAGCACTTGAAAACATAAAGCAGAAATTAAAAAAGAATTCGGTCCTGGATTGGAAGCCAATGCAATTGAATGAGAAGGTTGGAGGTACCAGTTGAGCGAGGGACAGAGAAAATCAAACGCACAGCACGATTTTGCAGCTTCTGCAGTCTATTTCTTTCACCTTGAGTGATACCATAGAGGATTGCATTGCCATAATCAAGTCGGGACAGTATGAGAGAGCGAACAGCATGGTGACAGGTATCCTGGTCAATGAATTTACGGATGCGGTAAAGATTACGAAGATGGAAATTGACAGACTTTGTGAGGGTGGGTAATGTGGTCACGCATAGACATGGTTGGATCAAATATGATTCCCAAATTCCGGATGGAATTGGAGGGCTCGATGATGACTGAGCTGCTCAAATGAAGCGTAACATTGGAAATGGAGTTAATGGCACGAGGGGATGCAGCAGCAAAGAATTCAGTTTTTTGATCATTCAACTTGAGTTTATTGATTGTCATCCACTTCTTGATATCTGGGATACATGCAGACAATCTGGATAAAGCTAGATCAGAACTTCCAGGAACAGAAGGATCAAAGGCAATATAAAGCTGTGTATCATCTGCATATACGTGGTATCTCAAATGATGATGAGTTATGATATCAGCGACAGGTTTAGTGTAAAAAGTAAATATGAGAGGACCCGCAAATGAGCCCTGAGGAACCCCAAAATCCACAGATTGCTCATCCGAAAGGGTGCCAGAGATACTGATGCTCCCATACTCAAGCACGGGCCGGACCAGAGCAAGGTAAAGAGTACGGCGGATAGAGAGAGAAGAGGAATTGAAAGTCCTGTGAATATAGCCAATGGTTTTACGGGCTTTTTGGCAGATATGGTCAATGTGGAGATTCCACGACAAGTTGTCACTAATGTGGATACCCAGGAATTTGACTGCAGAAACCCTTTCAACAACCTGGTCATTCATGGTGAAGTACACATTTTGGCAGCACATCCTTCTTGATGGAGGTGACCAATAGCTTGGTTTTAGTAGCATTGTCTGTCAGATGATTATTGACAAACCAGTTGTGTATAGTGTCTATATCAGCTTGGAAAGAAACAACATCATCATTGCTGGCCATGGGTTTATAGAGGGTTGTGTCGTTAGCGTAAAGCACCAGGGAACTGTTCCGGGAAAAATTTGACAAGCAAAGGTCGTTCACATAGATAAGATAAAATAAAGGACAGAACAGATCACTGGGGAACACCGGACACAACAGGGACAGGATTAGACGAAATCCCTTGGATTGAAACTGATTGAGTTCTGTTAGACAAAAAATACCGACATCAACTGAGAAGTTGACCCGGGAGACCAACTGAGCGGAGTTTGTGGAGCAGCGGGCCATGTGTGACTTAATCAAAAGCCTTGGACAGATCAAATAAGGCGACTGCCACACTGCTGCGATCTTCTAGATACCAGTACCAGTCATGAAGAGCAGTGATGAGTGCATCAAGAAATGAAGAAGAATATGGTTATGAATGATTCTTTCAAGAAGCTTGCAAATGATAGGTTGGAGGGAAATTGGTCTATAATTAGACACAAGATTGACACCTAATAAGCTTTTTGGGGACACATTCGGTCATGGTCTTCATGAAATAACAATGAAAGCTGTTCCATGCAGTGTCAATGTTAACACCTTCATTGACATGATAGGAGACAAGCATAATATTATTGTTAGCAGTAACGCAATCAGCTTTGCCATATTGCCACATAGACCGTGTGTTAGAAATGGGTTTACGCACAGAAAAGTTTAAAGAACAAGTGATGGTACAATGTTTGCAGGCACCAAGAGGGGAGAGGTGGATAATATCATTTATCAGACCAGCATCGTTTGATATAAAATTGGATGGTTTGAACCCAATACTACAAATTAATTGGTCGAGCTATGAGTTTTAAAATATTGGACGAGACGTAAGTATTGGGTGAAAAAAACCATCCAATTTTATCATTATTATGTTTTCAGAATCTTGGATTTTTTTTTAAACTTCAAAAAAAAAAAATCAGATTTTTCCCCAATTTTTTTCCAGATTTTAAAAATTGCACTTACCTTCCAATTTGCACCAATCAGGACGTTCAATCAAAATAACACGCAAATGTTCATAACACTAACGGTAAAGTCCAACACTAACGGTAAAGTCCAACTCCAACACGTAATAGTAAAATCCAATCGAAAATGTTCAATGTAAAATCCAATGTAAACACGTAGTCGTAAAAACTCCAAAAAAGTCTAATGTAAAACTTCAATGCAAAACTCGTAAAAGTTTTTTAATTTAGTCAATTGTAATTAATTGTGACGCTGCAGTTGTGGAAGTTCATACTTATGTTCCTATTGTCTTGTTTGCTTGACAGCATAGTACTATTACTTCTTCTGGTAGTTGTACTTATTTGTTGTTGCGGTTGCGGTAGCGCCAGCGGTGCTCGTTCTACTACTGCAGGCATGACACCGGCAGGAAGATCTACGCCGCAATCGTCCATCAAACTTTGCATCTGCGAGTTTGTAAGGAATAACTCTGTTGCTTCATCAGGCTCATGCCCAGTTTCTGAATGTGGAGGTGGAGACGGCGACGGAGGTGCACGAGAGCATGTTGCCGGCACTAATTCATTCTCACCAAGCGAACAATACAATGCATCTGCAAGCGAACAATACAATGCATCTGATATTTTCTGCTTTTTTGCATCATTTGGTCGACCAATATAAGTCCTGATGCTGGCTTCGTTTGTGTGTCCCGACACGTTGCAGATATCCCTTGCTGCGAACCCACATTCATCAAGCCTAGTGATGCAAGTCGCTCTTAAACTATGATTTGTGTAACGCCTCGAAAGACCTGCAGCTAATGAAATCTTAGACATGAAATTGCCTAGAGTTTTCTCACCTACTGGTGCATTTCTATACCATGGCTTTCCGCTACTTTCTGATCTAGACCGGATCGGTGCCTGGAATAATGTGTTGTTGTCTGGATGGAGCTTAGATAGGTACTTTTCAAACGATGCCACCGGACAACGTTCTGTTTTGGTTTCATACATTCTTCCACCATCAACGCGACTCTTCATGCTGTCACCGCGTATCTTTTTAGTCATCTCATCCTTGCACTGATAGACGTAACGCCTGCCGTTGGCATCCGTAGCGATGGCAAAGTGCTCTTTTTCCAGCTTTCTCAGGTTCTGGCGTCCTCGGCGACAGATGAAAAACATCAACTCAAACCACACTTTATTTTGCAACCCTTCCGGCGTGTCTATATCAAAAACTCCCAATTCAGATTCATAAAGTTTTGTCATGTCATCTGGATCGATCGGTACGTAGTGTGTCGTGTCTCCTAGACCTTCCCTCTTCAACTTTGCTTGATTTGCCGCAAATGCAAGGTTTGCTTGAGCAAAAACTGGTTCAGATATAATATTAACTGCTATTCCTTTCATTTTGAGGTGTCGATTTAAGCCAGCTCGTGTGTTTATCAAGCTCCCGGTTTTGTATTCCTTTCCATCAGCTCGCCGAACTTTGATATAAAACTTTCTCAATGTATCAGCCAACTGTTGCTTGCTCCACTGCTCGAAATTCGTGTCGAGGTTTCTAGCCTGCAAATAATCCCTGAAAATGTTCACTTGACCAGCAGTGCTTCTCTGAGTGTTTTTGCTATCTTTCTGTTGTATTATATCGTTTAGTTCTTGGCTATTTACTTCAGGAAAGCGATCACACGCTTCTTCCTCCGTCGCCGCCTCCGCCATCTTTTTTTGCAGACGATTCACCTTTTCGGTAAATCCCATAAGCCTTTGCGAGTACACCTAAGAACTCGTCATTCTGCGTCACGCCGCTCCGCGCCGATGCGCACATCGTTTATCGAACATCGTTACTGCGCATTGCAAGTCGGCGTGACGTCAAATGACGAGTTCTCAGGTGTACTCGCAAAGGGTTATGGGATTTACCGAAAAGGTCAATTGATTATCTTTGCAAATCGTCTCCATAAATTAGTCTCGTTTGCACAATTTATGGTCCCCATACGATCGGTTCTAAAATACGTATATTGGCGCAAAATTTAACATTTAAAACGTTCGCGCTAAAAAATTGGGTATGCGAATATTAAAAACAGCCCAGTTTTTTTTTAAAAGCGTCCAAGTGTGTGAAAAAATCGGACGCTTTAGCTCTGTACAAAGTATAGGGACTAAGATTCTGAAAAAATAATAATGTATATGGTCAATCAGGGATTCACTATGGTCGGTGAAAAATGTGGGCTCCTCAACATGCTGGGTTAACCCAAAACTGCTCGTGAGATCATCAAGTAGATAATGTGATCTGTCAAAAAGGTTGACGTTGAAGTCGCCCACAACAAGGATTTTAGAGTCAGTAGGCGGTAAAAGTGGCACAATTGTGATTTTACAATTTCGTTGTTAACTAAACATATCTCGAGATTAAAACAAGAAAATTGAACAGAACAAACGGCATTTGAGAGCTAAGACTATGCCCCTGACGTTGTTGTAAGCATCACGTCACAACGGTATTTTATAATTGCTAAAGACAGGCTGTATATTGTACCATATCATACACCGACTAACTCCAAAAGAGTGTCCAAAAGAGAATATTTATTCCAAGATGGCTTCTTTCACTCGCCTCTCAAACGACAGCTAATCTTTGGCGAGTTCAGAATTTTAATTAATCTTTAATCATTAATAGTAGCTTTGAAAGTACACAGTCTGTGATATTTTATCATAATGAAGATTTGACATTGTATATCTGTCCTTGATATGGTTCTTACCTCAAATCCAGAATGACAACCTCAAAAAACCGCCGTGGCCCTGGTACAATGTTTCTTTCTTCAGAACACCAATTGCAAAGAAAACATCTTGAAAATGTGTGATCTTTTAATCACGTGAGTTCAATAATCGGCGGATTCTATCAGCGGATTGTAAGAAATTCAACCTTTTATTCGAAATTTTATACGGACATCTTTCGCAAAAATGATTGCTTTTTCGAGTCTACTGGCTTGAGGGGAAAAGGTACGTGCCCAAAAGATCTTGTTTTACTATCTCTCCAAATAATGTGATTAACAGACTGAAATAAGTATGTATCATGTATTCAAATAAAGCAGACACTAAAGCATAAACGAAATATAAATTAGTATTGAAGTACGTTTGCTGTTTAATTAGCATGCGATATTTGGGCATACTTGTGACACATGATTTAACCCTTTCTCCCCGCCCGTATAGAGTTCCAACACCAATATTGTATGTTTTACCAGAGGAATGGTTTTAGTACCTGAGGGGCAGGTGTCTTTATATCATACTGGTAGATACTAAACAATATTTTAAAACATTGGGCATTTGTTGGGAAACCTAATGTGGGGTCGAGACTTTAACCCTTGTCCTACAAAAGGGAGTATGATTACCGCTTCTAACTCCCACAAGCCTTATTTATACGCTGAAATAACCTTTGAAATTACTCGGGGGTAATTGTGAGACTATACTGAATACTAAAAATACATCACATCACCCTGGAGATTTTAATTTGCTCTTATAGTGGCATTTGCCTTTAACAGTTCGAGCAAATTTCTTGATTAGGATGGTATTTACCATCATACTCTCTGTGTGATTGTTTTTACCATCGTAGCGCTGCGCCGCAGTACATGTGCAACGGGCCGCGCGCTTACTCGAACACTCGCCAATTTATTTATGGTATGGACCTCACATTGTTAAGTCACCCAGCAGAACATGGTGTCATATTGATTAAAAATGTATATATTTCGTACCTTAAATTATAGTTTATGTTAGAATATTTATGTATGAGTGATATAAAACAAATAATGTCCGTCTTCGGCGGATGTTATTGCTCTGAAGATTTATTGTTGCTAATGAGAATGTTGTTGAGAATCGAGAAACTCCCCGCAATTGAGGGGGCGCCACAACATCTACATGTTTGACATCATCTGTACTTGTGACGTCATCGGAGGTGTCTCAACAACATCGCTAGCAACAACAAATCTTCATAGCAATAACATCCGCTGAAGACGCTGGTTGAAAGCGCTCTGGTGAATATACCAAGTTTTTAATTTTGCTTTTTAGTTAATATTTGTTTTAAATCAATCATACATAAATTTTCTAAGATAAATGATGACGTCATAATTATAGATGACGTCAAACACGTAGATGCTGTGGCGCCCTCTCAATAACATTCTTACTACCAACAATAAATCTTCAGAGCAATAACATCCACTGAAGACGCCGCTTGACCCGGTGAAAGCGCTCTGGTGAATTTTCCAAATTTGAGTAGCGTAGAAGTAATACGGTTAAGACACGGGATATGCAAGGGATAAACTGTGCATATGAGATATAGGTTCAAGTGTGAACAAAACCTTTACCCAGCAAGCTGTGCATTACGATAATGCTTGAAAATTATCAAAACAAAATCGTTCAAAATGGACAATTCGGAAAAACACTGCATCTTACTCAATAACAGGACAAGACAAAGGTGGTTTTCTACTGGGATATATTCCAATAATTGCCAAAGCTCAGCGGCCGTGCATCGGAGAGTAATTCAATGCACTATGGTATATTTTCGACGTTTTTTTTCGATGTTATGTAAACATTACAAAAGAACATGATTACTTGTATATTATTGAGGCTATGAAGGCGGTCATCTCTGTCCAAATATAACGTAGGCGTTAATATAATATAGCAAGTACATTTATCAAAGAATAGTATGGGAAGAGTGAAATGGCTAATAATTGTGATATAAATATAATTGAACAGAAATTGTAATCTACTTCTTCCAGTTACATATTCTTAAATCAAAATAAGTACCAACAACCCTTTATGAGGTCGCGAGTTTTTTAAACATAGCAATCTTGAAATTGGGCTGCAATTGTTCGTTGGGTTTGCTAAATCACTAAATAAGTACAAAATGTATTCTTTATTCAGAAGAGAGGCTTCTTTCTACTCCCAGCACCTAAGCCCCGGGGTTTTGTGGTCGACTCCATCCTATAATATGATAATGGATCGTTTTTGTCGCTACACTGAGCAAAAATGATTACTGCTCAGAGATTATGGTATTGCTTATGGCGATCGAAAAAGACCTTCCCCACCCATTTAAGTAGGATAAAGGTTATCTGGCGTATGGAATAGAAAGATATTTAGTTAGCATCAGAAAAATAAAA
Organism: Amphiura filiformis; assembly: GCF_039555335.1. Taxonomy (NCBI): domain Eukaryota; kingdom Metazoa; phylum Echinodermata; class Ophiuroidea; order Amphilepidida; family Amphiuridae; genus Amphiura; species Amphiura filiformis. The sequence continues at coordinate 41,048,463 of NC_092636.1, read as the reverse complement.
AATGAAATCGAACACAGAAACTTACTTTTTGTAGACATGATACGTTGAATCTGGAACTTTCAGACTACATCAGGCACCTGGACTGGGTTGATCATTCAACGTTTTATGAAACTTTCACTTGACACTGGACTGGATGCAGCAGACATCAGAACAGCAACTGAGGACAGGAAGTTGTGGAAAACCATTTGAGTTCGAGTACACCGCTTAGGTCACTAGTGGAATCATACGTTGGCAAAGATTTTACAGATCTGTTAAAAAGATTGTTTAGGCAAAAGAAACAAATTAGTTCGATCTTTCGATCGACCATCGATGCCTGGTTGATCCTTATTATTTATGAAATCTATAGTTATTTAGCATTAATTCTCATTAATTATTTGTTAGTTCATTAATAACAAGCATCGAAGTAGCATCGACGGTCGATCCAAAGATCGAACAAATTTGGTTCTGGTGCTTTACAGTGCTAACAAAGTCGTTACTATTCGCTTCCGATATCTTGGAAGAAATCAGTCTTAGCCCTGATGATCATATCATGACAAGATGGGCCTGGTCAAGGTAACCCAAACGATCATAATCAAGATGAGATTTACGCCATTTACGTTCAAACTGTGTTTTCTACGAGCTTCCTTGATTTCATCATTATACCAATGTAGACGGCAGCGAACAGACACACTCTTGGTTGTGTCTGTTCGCTACAGTCCATAATCATGCCCGTTGCTTGCATATTATGTCAAGCAAACAATTACATATAATGTATAATTATAACATGTCACCATATCATTAACGTCTTCACTCTCAACACAGGCTAATTTTTTCTTTAAGTTCATTACCAAAAGAATGTTGATCAAAATTACCGAAAATATCGCAAGAAAGATCAGGTTTTACACGATTTATGGTACAATATACTTGGAAGTGATCAACAACGATTTGCACTCTTACAGTCCATAATCATGCCCGTTGCTTAACATGTTCTTGGCGTCATCTTGGCATGTTCAGGCTTATGCCTAAATTATTGCCTGGGTTTGCAGTCAATAACAACAACATCATGGGATCTTGATATTACAAGATCAAGGGTATTACCAAGACGATGGGTTCCATCAATTCCATAAATGTCAATAGACTTCACATTTCATACTACAAGTTTACATTTTCAAAATTGCTCAGAATTGGACAAAAACAACGCCAACATATTTTCTAGGTCATAACGATTCCAAAAAAGTATAGTTTGACCTATCTGCGGCATAACGTTCTTGAGGTATAAGCAAAAAGATCAATATTGTGGATCAGTTCTTTTTTTAATACACAAAAACTAAAAATGCTTCAACGAAAATGGGTCTCAGATTGTTCGTCATGTAAAATGAAGTCAAATAAGTTATAGTTTGCACTGTTTGTCTTTGTTGTAAATTCCATTTTAAAACTAGTCAATTTTTTTAATAAAATGTTTACATTGCGACTAAACTAAATAAGATTAATACTGGTCCGAGCTGATGACAGACCCTCCTTGACACTATATTGAACTCCAATCATCATTTATCATTTGCAGAGACTATATTTAATGTATACCTTAATTAAAATTCCTCCGACCACATTTCGCTCAGATCTCGCCAGCTAGCAACCTCTCACGGGAATATGGCTTATGTCACATTTTCTAATGACTTAAACATTATATCATCAGGTGACCAGGTGAGAGGCAGTCTAGATTACTTGTGTGAAGTCAATGGTGATCAGAGTGACTTGATCCATCGACTGTATATTCCTTATCTTTATCACATAATAAATGCTCCTATGGTCAGCTCGTAATATGTGAGAATTATTCCATTTGTGTTACTGCGAGCGTCATAAAATAATAATAATAATAATAACAATAATAATAATAATAATAATAATAATAATAATAATAATAATAATAATAATAATAATAATAATAATAATAATAATAATAATAGTATACAAATATTACATGCCTATGAGTGTGATAGTACAAAATATATCATGAGGTCAAATTTTGACTTTTCTATTTCACGAGGCGTATTGGCATGTAATATTTGTTTTATATCATGATATCACATGGTCTCTTTTCATGCCATGTGATAGTAAAAACTATCACACGGCTAAAGTCACTGTAATCATGATATAATAATAATAATAATAATAATAATAATAATAATAATAATAATAATAATAATAATAATAATAATAATAATAATAATAATAATAATAATAATAATAATAATAATAATAATAATAATACACAGACACAGTAAATAGCGCCCATAACTCGACCAAATGATATCGTAGAGCAACAAAAGAGGTATCAAAATGCGCAGGAGAAAGCTGCGCTTTGTATACATTAAATCAGTTTTTGCTGTATATTCCAGTTCCCGATATATCTGACCATCTGCGACGTAAAGACACCCTGTATATCAAGTACATATCTCTTCATATCACATTTTGGAGGATAAAGTACATGCTTGGTAGTTGTATATCTGACAGGGCTTAACTTAATGTTAGAGAACCTAATGTGGGCGGATGTATATCGTTTGTCTTAGAAGCCAATTCAAGTGTGCAATGTTCAATCACACTCGGTTGCTAGATGTTAAAAACTATTATCACTTTCCATACTCTCGTCATAATACGTCGAACAATGTGCGGAACAGCTAATAATATAACTTTATTTCTTAGGGTGCAAAATGCACTTATTGACAAAAGCTCTTTCTTGGTATCGACAAATAGTAGAAACTATATCCTTAAACTTTCCTTATGACAATATAAAGGAACTGACCTTTTCGAATATCAAATTGGAAATTCTTGTTGACGGATGAATGCCAGATCGTGCCAATGAATACCTAAATTGTGTCGACTGTCGAATGCAGTTTGCGTAATTTGACGACGCTTTGGGAACTTCAATCGTAATTATCACAGTTCTTTATTAGTCGTTTTTCATTTCTTAGGTTTTCAACTCGATCTATTTGATGTCCATTTAGGAAACAATTCAAAAGTTTGATGGCGTCATATGAACGAAAGTGCTTCCGTTTGGAATCAGACCCACTCCCTCCTTCCCTGAAACGTAAAGTGTGAAATGTTGAAAACTCCAGAAAACCTTTGACCGATATTTTACCTTTTTTTTAATTAACGGATAGTAATTATTGTCATGATAATTATATACATAAAGACAATTAAGCATCAGTAATGATCTCCTGCACTTGTACACTTGCGTAATATTTTTTGTGTGTATTCTATACCTCGACTGCTTACATTAGACCCAGTTTTAGCACGGTTTATCAGTGGGAGCTGATAGGCTATTTGATAGGACGTCCGTTTAGAGATCGGGAGATCGTGGTTTTGTTGGTAAACTGTTATTTCTTAATTATATCCAGTTTCCTCTTGTAGCAAGCAATCGTTCCCCATTGTTTGTTCCTGTGCAGGATGCGTAGCCCCGTTACCTACATCCAAGTTTTCTTGACAATTTTTACACACTAGCTGCTTGCTATATGCCCTCTAACAATCATATTCTAAAACTAGATACCGAGCTTTCAAAATTATCTGGTTCAACTTTCACAAAGGTCCTTTGCGAAATGCTCTTGAAAAGAGTTTTTAAGTGGCTAAAGTCACCTTCAATTTCTTTCTCTATCCAGTATCAAATTAAGTAGCAGTTAAATCCTCTTGGCAATAGGTACTGACACGATTATATACAATAATCTAATGCTTGGAATTCGAGTGTGCTTGGAGTCATTAGACGGAAATTTGAGCCGGTAGAAATAAGAGTGCACATCAGAGCAGGGCTAAAATTCTAGTTTTGGTGGATGTTTGGGGTCTCGTGGACATAAATTTAAATTTGGTATCCCGGTTAAATATGATTGATTGAAATGTGTTTTATTTATTGGTTTCATACGATAGTGTAGCATTTGTACAAGTTCAAGAATTGGAAATTTCAAGAACTTATTTTCAAATAAATTTGAGTTCGCCACAATTAAGCTATAATTATGCGTAACTGTAGGTCTCCTTTTACACTTGAAAATAAAATGATTCTTTTTAAAGTTCTGATATTTGTAACTACATACTCGTAAATATAACTATGCTATGTGTATTTAGCCTTTATGACTCCATTTAACATGTTTAATAGTACTTTTCAATGTTATAACGCTATGAACATTATTACAAGTATTGATTGTTTAAAAAACAGTTTCAGAGCGAGTTCAATAAGACAATTTGAGAGCATTAAGTTGATTATACCAGGCTTTACCTTACCTTTAACACTTTTGCTCATTATATATGCGAACGTAGTAGGATAAAATATTAAGAAGTTTCCTGTCAAAAGCGGATGTTAAACATTCCCACGAGTTGTAATTTAGCAGTCTTGAAAACAACAGAAAAGGTGTTTATAATGAATAGTATATGGCATACAAACTACTCATTATTAGCTATTTAGATGTATTACATGATATGAATCATTCAAATAAGAGATAAGTCAATATACAGTAAGCCAAAAAATTAAGGTACCAGTTGTGTTCATCTCTGTATATCCTAAATAAAGACAAATGTGTCCAAATTAAAACAAGCAGCCGCTGCCAGTACTCTATAGCTCTGATTTAAGCCCTTATTTGTTGAAATTGGTTGAGAATTAAAGAAACGGTAGTCCAAAACCTGATGAAGATACGAAATAAAAAGTTGCACATTTGTTTTCTAATCAATGAAAGCACGATGCTAGTTTTTCGTGCTAATCAATGAAAGCACAGCGCTAGTTATCTTGTTCGCGAACGCTTTGTGTACAAATCAATATAGGCATGCAATGTGGCAAACTGCAACTTTTAAATTGGCATCTTCCTTGGGTTTTTGGACCGTCGTGTTTTTATTTTTAAACAATGTCAACGAATGATGTCTTAAATTCGAGCTAAAAGATGAAGCTATTGGCTGTTGGTTCCAATTATTACATATCTGACTTTGTTTATGATATACAGAGGGTGAACGTAACTGGTATCTTAATTTTTTGGCTTACTGTATATTGAATCCGAAATCTGGAGTGTAACTTCACATAATATGTAAACCATCACATGCACCTTGGGACAAATTCAAATTTAATCTTCATGCAATTAGCGAGCATGTGAAATAGTTGTTAGGATTGCTACTTTTTGTTTCTCATTTAAAAAATTTTATTTGTTAAAAAGTTAGTTCACTGTATGGTAGTTCATCTGTTGCGAATGAAGGTATTAAATATATATATCACTTTGTACTGAGTGGTGTTTCTTTGTGTTGTTGTACAGTGATACTTTAAGAATTGTATATAATGTATAATGTTTGGTAGACAATTCACTAAGTTTAATTGATTATGAATCGTGTTTTCAAAAGTAGGTAGCAATGTTAAAAGGCGCTACTGCAACTTTTGCAATCCGACCTTTACCATGAAGTGTTTGTAACTTTTCTCAACGTGAAACAAATGAGCAACAAATGCGGTGTCAAAATCCGCAGTATAAAAAAAAAGCAAGTTTATTGATTTGCTGAATACTATTTTTTTTTTCAAATTGAGGTTTTTTAAGTAAAGCGATACTTTTTGAGCCGTGTACATCATAATTACCTGGCTTCATAGATGTATGTTAAGTCATAGCATTTTACTTTCACAAAACGTAAACGATAAAGAACACACATTAAATATCTTTTTTTAAATAATACTATAATGTCGATACATTTGTTTACATAGAGCCTTAAGACTTATTCATGCTTGATTTATTATGGGACAAATACATTTATCCTGGCAAATAATTCATTTATACTGAGGGAGTTATTTCTGCCGGTAGAGCAAAATATAGATATGGTTAGAATTAACCAGCAAAATATAGATTGAATTTAGAATGACGTTACAAATAATTGTGGCTATATTGTTTGTTACTGTGATTGAATCAAGAAGGAAATTCAAATCAAATAAGAGTAAAAACAGGCATTACCACTGAGAGGCTTGTTTGGTTTATTCCTGGGCATACCGCATAATAGGTCACTGTCCTTTTTTGATATGAATGGAATAAACTCCAGTTATTAACATCATTATATATTATCGAGCTCTTTTCTCACGACTTCAATAGATGCAAAACATACGTTGCATTTGACCTCGTTTTTATACTTATAAAAAGAGGGTTTTATCTACACAATTGATTTTGTTGTTGAAAATACATTTTGTTTTCTATTTTAAAAATCCAATGATAATACGCATATTTATCCAGTTGAAAATGTAACTTGTAAGCGTCTAGGTATCCTCGTCATACAAGGGAGGAAAGCTTTCTTAAATCATGTGCTGTCTAACTAGTTGCACACACGTTTGTGAAAAAGGGACAAAGAGGACCTCGGTCATTTCAAATATTGAATTTCAGTACTGTTAGACCTATTGGTTATAGACCAAATGGGTATTAGACTAAATGGTTGTTAGACTAAATGGTTTTAGACTTAATGGTTATTAGACTAAATGGTTATCGGACCAAATGAATATCGGACCAAATGGTTATATGACCAAATGATTATTGGACGTAGTGGATATAGACCTAATGGGTTTAGACGAAATGGATGTAGACAAAATGGATATTAGACCAATGGTATTAGACCAAATGGCAAATCCCCGTTTTAAAGTATCCTGCCTTAGCTCTTGACTGACGTCATTATCGATATCTTTATTTGTACCCTTTGTTAGAAACTTAAAACTTGTAGCAAGCAGTTGTGATTTTCCTTTCAGTTTGTTACATAATCGTGTGAACGCATAATCGCTTGGTTTAAATTTACCTGATCTAAGTATACAAAAGAATTGTTTAAATTTCGCAGTGCAATATTCACGAGCAGAGAAATCGAACATGTCAATCCACATTTAAAATCGTTCTTCAAAAAATCCAATAAGCCTAGGCTAATTTCTCGGTGAACAAGTATAGACCATTGAAATATTTGCGTTCGTGATTGCACAAGAATAGACACTCAAGTGATATAAACAATCTAATCATGTGCTTATCGCATTAGAAAAAGTTTTCGGACATCTCCCATTCATCGTGTGTAGTGAATTAACTACGTAAAAATCAGACACTCATCGGTATAGGCCAACTTAGGAATTTTAAATTTTAGAAATTTGACGTTACTTATAGAAGTTACAAGACATTGCGTAAAAATGGTGAATTCCATGTTTTGACAAAACTATCTATTTTGAAAATGGCGCTTTTCCCAACGCAACAAAAAGCGTTCTACCCTATTGGGTAAGGGCCAATCGCTATCGCTCCCCCAGCTATGCAGTATAAATTCAGCTTTAGATGTTACGATTGCAGACAAGTTCTGCCCCTCTTTTTAATCTGCGGCGTTTGGGGAATGTACGGATGTCCGACCAATTTATATTCAATGGTATTCTCAGAAAGTGTCAAAATTGCCAAATGTTTCTCACTAGTACAGAAGGCATAAGAAATAGGTTTTAATTTTAGGAGGTTCGATTCTAAAAATGTTTAATTGAAATGAATTACTCTTTTCCACAAAATATCTTTATAAATATTTAAAATCGTAGTAAATGCACATTGAATTTATTTATAGAAAACGTCAACAATTTTCTGTTAACTGCAAGAAGCAAATATTCTAAAAAAAAATGCAAAAAAATGCAAATAAGTTGTTCTTACAAGTGCAAAAAACATAAGCAATGCCAGGAGGTTCGATTCTAAGCTTTTATAGTAAATTGAAATTACTCTTTTCCGCAAAACATGTTTATAAATATTTAATATTTTAGTAAATGCATTTATTTATAGAAAACGTCAACAATTTTCTGTTAACTACAAGAAATACGCACATAAATACGTTTATAAATTTTTTAGAATTAAAATAATTCAAGGTACAGTGAGAAGCATGTTGTGGTAAACAGGATGTCAAATATAAATTAAAAAACCACGGTATTTAAAACAACGACAGTTGTGTGTTCATTGATTGAATAAATCGGTATTTTAAAACCACTTAGTCTTAACCCTGCAATTCTGGAAACTTTTGAGCCTCATAAATTGTTGGTCTAAACTATATAAAAGTATAAAATAAAAATAAAATGCGTTTTTTTCATGCCTACATTTTTTCGGGAAACGTAACAAAAAAACTCTTGAGTAATAAAAAATATTAATTTTCAAAAACTAGAACAATAACGGTAAATACACTAAATTGTGTCCAAAAATCATAAAGAAGCTCGATTTTTATCAAATATTTTTGGTGAAGTTGATTAAAATTAAAAACAAAACAAAAATAGAACAAAAAACCAAACACGGGTCCTAGATATTTCTATCTAGATTTTAAAAATTAATAAACTCAAAATTTCAAAAATTTATGTTTTATGCGGTTGCACCTTTATACATTAGTGGAAGCTGGTGGTTTAGTAGTTGGGAAATCAACTTGTTTGTGACACGTTCCTTTTTATCGTTTAACTTGATGCTGTGGCATTTAGAATGTTTATACCGTTGCAAACGTGCGTAACTTTGAATTTACTTTCTCTCATTTCTAAGCAGCTTAATTTTATTTCCATTATTCACTTTCAATGGTTATTCGTTTAACCACATATTACCCCTTGTGTCTTCACCATAAACCTACTGATTACAAAAACTTCGTCAAATTATACATTATACTAAAAGGAAAACGCATTGAAATTTTCTACATTGTGTATGTTCAGTCTCAACATCCACTCAAATGTGTTTATTTGTTTTGGTCCATGATACATTATCCACTTAGCTTAACATATTCATGTATCCCTCCAAATCAATGAGTTTCAGTTTCTGGTAAGGATGTATATGTATAAACATGATCTCTATTTTCTGCTCTACATATATGAGCTATCATTTTATCCACGTACTTACAAAGACGTAATTTACATAAGCCTAAAAAGACACTTTGCCGGAGGGAAAACACAATTCAAAGTTATGTTGTTTTGTTTGCGAATTTTAAACAATGTGATATAATATAAGCCCAAGCAAATAATGTAGGACAAAAAGATGTTTGTTTCAGAAATCTACGCGTATTACTAAGTGAAATCAGATTCACAGCGTAGGTCTATGCAGCGGTGGCTCTTTTTTTTCTGGCTTCGCTTGATGGCACGCTGTTACTAATGATACTCGGCAGCTTCAATTCAACACATCGAAATAGCAATAGAATCAAAACCAGTAAATTCGTAATGTCTGGAACTCGTCTTTAATCGGTAGCACACAACTAAATAAACCTCACATTGAAATACATGTAAACAGTGTGATGTGCCCTGAGTAATTTAATTTGATTATTTATCTTTGTTTACAATTTGAAGATATGAGGAAGGAAGGGAAACCCTTTCTAGCAATGATGAAGAGTTTTTGTGTTATGACATGATTTGGGGAAACCCATTGGTTGTAATACTCAATTCAGTCAAGGTGTGTTAATAATCTTGGGAAATCCCAACTTTGCCAGAATGTTCAGTGCATTACCTAATGATAACTGGAAAACCCCATTGCTAATATAAGGTGAGTGTGACAGAATGGTTTATTAACAGATTGTGGGGTTTTGTGTGTATAAGATATAAAAGTGGTTAGCTTGCTCTTGGCAATTATTTAATATGAAGAGAATTCGTATGCTATCTATGTGTTGGTCGACGTTGTGTTTCAATTGTGCTTCAAAAAGAGGTACATGTGAACCAGTATGCATAGCCAAAAATGTGCTATTAAGTGATACAGTAACGAAGGAGTTTTGGAGTACAAGAAGGTGCTACTCCTCCCCAAGGGATTTTTATTCTTCTGTCGGCTTGCTGGAGTCTGGTTTATAAAAAAAGAAAGAAATTGATTGGTGAAAGAAGATTCATTTTTGGAGATTGTCATCTGTGTGAGGATTTCATACGCAAAGAATATATAAATACAAATGTTCAGTGGACTTTAACAAGACAAGTGAATAACGTCCATAACATTTCAACATAACTTTATAAACAACATGAAGAAGACTGCCGGTTAAGTACTAGTGATTAATAGTATTATCAATCATGTTTTACCTTTCATTAAAGACTCAGATTTTGTTAATTTAATTAAACAGTTAAATTATTGTTGCGCATTCAATTTGGGTAAAAGATGATTTTAGCTTAGAGTCATTTCAGCTCATAACGACAGAAAGAAAGTTTGTTTTTATACACCTTGTGACTATATGTTCAAATGCTCCGAGTACATAAACTATGAAATTATGATTCCTGTTAGGGCAAACTTTAGAGCTATGTGCACCTGAATAGTACCATCCTTTTTCAGCTTGCACGAATGCCTCTTTACCATATTCGCTTGCGGATTCTTAACTTTTTGACCAAATCAAGACGCACTATTTTGTGCTTATCTGATAATCATCATCAATTGAATATCTTTTAATTTATTAATAAATTCGGAAGGACTTCGTGTGGTGACTGTACGTCTGCGGATTCACCGAAATCTGTTAAAAGAGATGGATGTGGAGTGGCCACACTTAGTGTTGATGGCGAGGAAATTTCTTCAGCAAAGGGAAAGGCAAAAGCTCTAAACCAGCAGTATGAAAGTGTGTTTACTTCAGAAAATCTTGAGCAAATTCCACGTATGGAAGGGAAACCATTTCCCGACATAGATCCTTTGACAATAGACCAGGACGGAGTAAAAAAGCTCCTGCAAGAAATAAATACTAAAAAAGCAAGTGGAACATACCTTCACATGTGCTAAAAGAGCTAAGTGAAGAGCTGGCCCCTGTCATATGTCATATCTTCCAGCAGTCACTTGACACAGGTGACCTGCCGGAAGACTGGCTCACAGCCAATATAACTGCCATATACAAAAAGGGGGAGAAATGTAAACCGGCACACTACTGTCCAGTATCTTTAACCGCTGTCACATGTAAACTCATTGAACATATTATTTTTCGTCACATTATGTCTCATGTTGAAAAGCATCATATTTTGTCCACTTTTCAGCATGGTTTCAGATCTGGTCATTCATGTGAATCACAACTACTCATCACAATTGAAGATCTTGCTCACAACTTAGACCAAAAGCACCAAACTGACCTCCAAATTTTAGATTTCCAGAAAGCATTCGATGTTGTACCCCACCAGAGGCTGTTGCAGAAGTTAGATTTTTATGGAGTGCGCGGCAGCCTCCTGGCACCTGGCATGGATTAACAAATGGTTGACAACAAGAACGCAAAGAGTTGTGGTGGACGGTGAAACATCGGACCCAGCAAATGTTAAATCAGGAGTTCCTCAAGGAACGGTATTGGACCCTTTAATGTTCCTTCTATATATTAATGATATTGCAGACCACATCGATAGTTTAACAAAAATACGATTGTTCGCTGACGACTGTCTTCTATACAGAGCCATTCACACATCTCAAGATACAGATATTCTGCAGAATGACTTGACATCTCTTTGTAATTGGGCTGAAAAATGGCAAATGCGCTTCAATACAGCTAAATGTAAGACACTCAGAATCACAACCAAGAAAAATCCCCTCATTAATACATATACGATGTGTAATGATGAACTGGAATATGTCTCTCACCATCCCTACCTTGGAGTAAACATTTCGCATAATTTAAAATGGAGCATCCACATTAACAACATCATAGCTAAGGCAAACAAAGCTCTCTGGTTCTTGCGTAGAAATCTTTGGAGATGTCCGCAGAAGGTAAAGGAACAGCTATACTTCATGCTTGTAAGACCTCATCTAGAATATGCCTGTGCTGTATGGGACCCTTTTACATCATCGGATATCCATCGTCTTGAGATGATACAGCACAGAGCAGCGCGCTTTGTCACAAAGAACTACAACAGAACAGAGGGTTCCATGACACAAATCCTCAATAAATTGCAATGGCCTACACTAGAACAAAGAAGGAAACAAGCCCGGCTTACTACTATGTTTAAAATACAACATGAATCGCTTGCAATTCCCAAACCAGACTACGTCCAACGTCAGGTTGATAACAACACTAGGCAATACCATCCAGCTAAATACAGAGTTATGAGAACCAGAATCAACAGGTTACAAATTCAGTTTTTGGCCACGTATGATCTCTCACCAAACACTCTCAACATCACCAATGTTTCAGCTTTCAAAACAGCTTTAAGTAACAACTATTTTATTTTTGTAAGATTATAGTGTCTATATGTTTATGTGTTTTTTCATTCAATGCCACCGCACTGTTTCTCAATTAGATATTGCTTCGGCAACGTTTTTGAGTATAAGATAGATGTAGATGTAGAGAAAAGTAGGTATAGTGCTACGGGTCTTGGCATTGAATAATATTCAAATACGATGTCACTCAAACCGGCAGCTAGGGGTTGTGGTTTCGGGGGTAGGATACTGAATGGCGCCACCTTCCCCCTTTCTGAAGCAATTTCCCCTTAAGCGAGAGAAAACATGCTCAAATACCACGGTGGTCTTTTTTCTGGCTTCGCTTGTTGGCACGCTGTTACTAATGATACTCGGCAGCTTCAATTCAACATGCACAGCCAATGAGATACAGCGCTTTCTGTTTCGTTAAAAAAGGCGTGCTACTCATTGGCCAAATATTAATCGCTCGTCGCTCAACAATAAAGTATAAATTCAGCTTTACCCTCAATAAACTGAAAAACAAAAACAAAACAAAAACCCACAAATGTAAACCACAAAACCAATATTAGCCCTACTTAATGATGTAAGTTTAGTCTTGTTTTGAGTTGTCGCTCGAGTTTATCACTATCAATGGGGATGATATGATAAATCGTGCACCGACATAAATTGCAAATTGCCACAAAAATCCAAACTTCGTAACATAAATCACACTATCAAAGAATCAGAAGAAAATATAAAATTAGCACGCCTTGTATAATGGATACGCTACCAGTAACCTATATCTCTGTTGCTTTGTATATAACTATAAAGGGAGATGCGTAGTTAGAATTTATCAAATGGTAACAGAAATCGGATAGTGAGAATATCACTATTCCGTTGTCTATATTACATCCGGGGTTTTCCCAGCCACGGCAATGTCAGCTCAAATTTCCTGTTAGCTTCGTTGTATATAACTCTTAATTGAAAAGTGATTCGGCAAATTACCACTTCTCTGCATTCCTTGGACTGAAAGTGTGCCAAAGCATATATCATTGTGTCTTCTTACTTTCAATTACTTTATCTTGAGTGCCTTCATCGGGTTATATTGTCTGTGATTCTTGCTTATCAACAGTTATAGAGTAGAGGGTTTAAAATAAAAGATCCATCTTCTATTTGTCAGCCCCCGATACTCACTAATAACGAAACATAGTTATAAGAAATAAGGATTGCATCGCTTACTCAAAAAGTCTTTTGTCAGTCTTCTAAATCGGATGAACAAAATGATATCTTGTCGAATTCCATAAGAGAAGATTTCTTTGATTTCTAATATACTTGTTTTAATAGTAATTATGATGATACCTTAAAAACATTAGGATACGTAATGGGGTTGAATTGGGTGCTTGGGCTTTATTGACGCTTATAATCGGTTAATACTGAAACCATTTGTGTCATGTTTCCGATACCTTTCTTATCACTACGGACGACAAAGCAGATCAATATACTCTGAAGAAAGGCCAGTTGGATAACATTCCAGCAAACACAAAAAATGTTTTTTAAACGTTTTTAACTAGTTATATTGTGGGTTTCGGTTTAGGTAAAAACGTTTTAATAACATTAAATATCGGATTATAATGGTCATGAAAATGTTTTAAAACGTTTTGTATTAAAACACACTAACAACAACATTTTCGTCAAACATTTTGTCAACACTGAAATAACATAGTGTTAAAATATTTGCAGTAGGTTATCAAGCAACAGTTTTGTATGTTATGAAAACGTTTTATACCCTTTATATACCCTTTATATAACCTAACATTTAAAGGTTTTCTGACCATCTTTTATAACCCTTTGTGAACGATGTGTTTCATGGGACCTTTATAGTACAAAAATGCAACAAATTCAATGGCGTTATTGCTGATGGGATTCTTTATTCTGGCAAATGATAATGTTATAATTCCAGCACTTAATTCCTGAGAGCAAGATCCGTGTTATATAAAAGAATATTGATGGTTCCCATTATTGGAGCGGAGCAGCCGAGCAGGTGATCACAACCACTACACTTTCCAAAAGCGATATTGAGCCAGTAATACAATTCATCTACTTCCATCATGCCGACCATTTTCTCCAAAACGCACTAAAAAGTGTGTGATGCCCTTAAGATAATGTTCTTCTCCAATATTGAACTAGATATTTGCTATTTGTAGCTTTAATTTTTATATAGACATATTGAAAACATAACCAAGAGAAAACACAAAGTTTAAATAACAAAACCTCAGTTCAAGCATAAAGTGCGAATATTTACTCACAAATGCCGATTATGAATATTTCATTGATAGTCTTTATTGTGGATTGCGTTAGGTGCTACCATTCAAAATGCTGATGTTTGACATGTTTGGTGGACAATCGTAGTTTTACACACCATTGATGACATCATATGTTTTGACCTGTAATAAATTACAGGTCAAAGGTTATCTTTGCCAGTTGAAAACTCGCTGACAGGATCATGGCAGAGGAGTTTTCGCAAAAATTGACTCAGTTTTGCAATCTTTGCACAATTTAAATGTAGCAGTTGGTGAAATTCAAGAACATAACAAAACACTGACTGATAGAGTGAAAAATTGGAGCTTTACAAAGAAGGTGCAGCGCAAGGACGCGATTTTAACACACGAGACTTTCGAGAGTGTGCAGAGTCAGCAGACGATAAATTCAATCGTCGCGTACTACATGAACACGGTCCTGCAGAATTCACTGATGATCGCACCGCCGTGGGCATTGACACCGAATCAGATATACAAGCCGAGTTTACGGCGATAAAGGACACGCTACAAAAGCTTAAATTACCAGCAGATCTTACTCTGCACGAATCAAAACAAGGTATAAAACGAGAAGACCAACCAAGTTTACAAGTGCTGGCCAAGTGTGCCCGCTTTGCCGAGACATCAATTAAACTTCTGTCCACGTATAATTGTGACAGGATTACCGAGGATGATCTCAAACAGTTGTGTGTTATTCAAGTGGCACAAATGAGGTTTCTTCAGGACGAGTATGCTTCACTGATAGTGCAAAATAAATTCAGTAAACAAACTACTCAAATGTTTAGATCACTGCAAAAAAGCACCTCTGGTCTTTCGCCTGCAGCACTTAAAAACTTGAAACTTGCAGCGGACATCACCAGCACCGCTTCAGCAACACAGGTTACACCTAGCCAGTCGTCGTACGGCTACGGATATAGTGGACTAAATTCGCGAGGACGAGGACGCGGTGGTGGTTGGAGGCCGAGAGGCTCAAACTATCGACGACCATATAACAATCTGCAGGGACAATCCCAAGATGCTTTTGGTAATTTCGCGCAACGGCAAGTGCCGCAGTATCCGCTAAACCCAGACATTTGATTTTATCTTTCTTTGTTCTTGTTGGTTGCCAGTTGCCTGCCTTTTTGGCATTGTTTGGTATGTGTAAAAACCAATTTATCAGGCTGCTGGCATTACAACTCATATTCATGAGTGGCAAAAATTGGGGCACCACAGAATGTTATTCGCTGGATTGCTGAGGGTGTGCATATTCCGTTCATTGATACGCCTCCAAGTTTTCATTTTCCAAACCACAAGTTTACCTTCTCCCATGGTGAATTTATTTCGAGTGAAATTCAAAGTCTATTGGACTCAGGTACAATTCAAAGGTGTGATCCTCAGCAAAGACCGGTGTGTATTTCTCCGATTAAATGTGTTCCCAAAAAGGGTGGTAAATTCAGATTGATTGTGGATAAATTACAGGTCAAAGGTTATCTTTGCCAGTTGAAAACTCGCTGACAGGATCATGGCAGAGGAGTTTTCGCAAAAATTGGACTCAGTTTTGCAATCTTTGCACAATTTAAATGTAGCAGTTGGTGAAATTCAAGAACATAACAAAACACTGACTGATAGAGTGAAAAAATTGGAGCTTTACAAAGAAGGTGCAGCGCAAGGACGCGATTTTAACACACGAGACTTTCGAGAGTGTGCAGAGTCAGCAGACGATAAATTCAATCGTCGCGTACTACATGAACACGGTCCTGCAGAATTCACTGATGATCGCACCGCCGTGGGCATTGACACCGAATCAGATATACAAGCCGAGTTTACGGCGATAAAGGACACGCTACAAAAGCTTAAATTACCAGCAGATCTTACTCTGCACGAATCAAAACAAGGTATAAAACGAGAAGACCAACCAAGTTTACAAGTGCTGGCCAAGTGTGCCCGCTTTGCCGAGACATCAATTAAACTTCTGTCCACGTATAATTGTGACAGGATTACCGAGGATGATCTCAAACAGTTGTGTGTTATTCAAGTGGCACAAATGAGGTTTCTTCAGGACGAGTATGCTTCACTGATAGTGCAAAATAAATTCAGTAAACAAACTACTCAAATGTTTAGATCACTGCAAAAAGCACCTCTGGTCTTTCGCCTGCAGCACTTAAAACTTGAAACTTGCAGCGGACATCACCAGCACCGCTTCAGCAACACAGGTTACACCTAGCCAGTCGTCGTACGGCTACGGATATAGTGGACTAAATTCGCGAGGACGAGGACGCGGTGGTGGTTGGAGGCCGAGAGGCTCAAACTATCGACGACCATATAACAATCTGCAGGGACAATCCCAAGATGCTTTTGGTAATTTCGCGCAACGGCAAGTGCCGCAGTATCCGCTAAACCCAGACATTTGATTTTATCTTTCTTTGTTCTTGTTGGTTGCCAGTTGCCTGCCTTTTTTGGCATTGTTTGGTATGTGTAAAAAACCAATTTATCAGGCTGCTGGCATTACAACTCATATTCATGAGTGGCAAAAAATTGGGGCACCACAGAATGTTATTCGCTGGATTGCTGAGGGTGTGCATATTCCGTTCATTGATACGCCTCCAAGTTTTCATTTTCCAAACCACAAGTTTACCTTCTCCCATGGTGAATTTATTTCGAGTGAAATTCAAAGTCTATTGGACTCAGGTGCAATTCAAAGGTGTGATCCTCAGCAAAGACCGGTGTGTATTTCTCCGATTAAATGTGTTCCCAAAAAGGGTGGTAAATTCAGATTGATTGTGGATCCCGTAGAATAAACAATCATTGTGAAGTTCCAAAATTTTGCTATGAAGACATTAATGTGGTGACCCAATTAATTCAGGATGATGACTACATGGTAACATTGGACTTAAAGAACGGTTTTCATCACATTCCTATTGCAAAAGAGGACCAGAAGTATCTCGGCTTTGCGTTCCGAGGAAAATTTTATAAATGGAAGGTCCTTCCATTCGGGCTCAAAATGAGCCCATATGTGTTTTACAAAGTAATTCGTCCGGTAGTCCAACATTTAAGGGCTCGCGGATTGAGGGCGCTAGCATATTGCGACGATTTCTTCCTGGCGGCAACCAGGGACAATATAGACGCTCACAAAACTTTATTGCTAGACACAATGAGCCGACTCGGCCTTACAGTGAACATGGACAAATCGTCCCTCGAACCGGATATGACAAAGGATTACATTGGCTACAAAATTTGCACACAAGGAAAACCAATGTTGAAAATACCAAGTGCGCGTATCAAGAAGCTACAAAAGACTATTACACGCGTGCTACAACTAAACAAAATCAGGGCCAGAGTTTTGGCTCGTATAGCGGGACAGTGTGTCTCAATGTCAAAGGCAGTGTTGCCAGGGAAACTGTTGCTAAGAAATGTTTACAGACTATTGGCAACCAAACTATCCTGGGATCAAGAATTAGTGATGGATTCGGAAACGCGTGCAGACCTCACCTGGTGGAATCACGCAGTGACAGCATGGAACGGCAGCCCTATCATGGTTGGACCAGTGGATGTCCAGATAGAAACCGACGCATCCCAGACCGGTTGGGGTGCGGTGTGTCAAAATCAGCATGCGGCAGGATTTTGGAATCGCAGAATGGCCGAAATGCCATCGAACTACAGAGAAATGATGGCGATTTTGCTCGCTTTGAAGTCGTTCAAAAATCTAGACAAAAAGACAGTTCAAATGTGCACAGACAATATTGCAGCAGCGGCATACATCAATTATTTAGGAGGTTCGAGCAAACAGCTGTGCCAGTTGGCAAAGGCAATTTGGTTGGAAGCCTACGAAAGGGAAATGACATTGCAAGCCAAATACTTGCCGGGTCCTCAAAATGTAACGGCCGACGCCCTCTCTCGGCTTCCAAACAAGTACGAATGGCAGCTTCACCCAGGACTGTTCGGGTTCATCGACAAATTATGGGGACCGCACACGGTCGATCGTTTTGCGACGCTGGCAAACGCACAATTACCTGTTTTCAACAGTCGGTTTGCGGAACCGCTTACTTCAGGAATCGACGCATTGGCACAGAACGACTGGGCAGCGCACAACAACTTTTGCAACCCACCATTCCGCATGATAGGTCAAGTACTGCAAACAATCGCGCAAAGACAGGCACATGCCACTATAATAGCACCGCTATGGCCGGCCCAGCCATGGTTCCAGACTCTCAGGGAAATGTCAATTTGCCCACCCCTAAAACGTCCAAAAGGGAAAGCGTGTATCCCATGCGGAGCACAACCGGAACCATGGAAAAACAACCGGTGGAAAGTGTATGCTTGGAGAATTTGTGGACACGGACATTGACTGAACAAAAATAGAAAAAAAGGGCCACCGTCCAATTGCCACTTTGTCTAGCGCCCTCAACACTTCGCACTTATAATGCGTCAATTCTTAAATTCCAAAGTTTTTGCGTTGAACAAAAAGTTGAATCTCCTACTATTATTACAAGTGTTGTTGCAGATTTTTTATGTTCTCTAGCAGACTCATCAGCTTCGCCTCGTGCTCAACTTAAAACAGCACAAGCAGCATTAGGCCATGTTTACAAAGCTGTAGGTGTGCAAAACCCACTGGATTTGGGTTGTATTCAATTGTTGATTACTGCACTTGTTAAGTCTTCAACCCAAAAGCCCATGGCTAAATCACTTGTTATGCCAGTCAAGCCATTTACGGCATTATTCTGCGATTGGCCTGAAAACAAACATTTGTGTGTGAAAAGACTTAGGTTGAAGACTATTACCCTTATGGCCCTTACTCTTATGCTGAGACCTTCAGACATTGCCCCAAAATCAGTGCAGTTCAATGAAAACACATGTGAAACATCAAGGTGGTTGTTTTCAACAGAGAACATCACATTCACTGAAAATGCAGCAAAAATCAATTTTCATGGTGTGAAAAATGACACCAGCAGAACAGGCTTTGAAGTGCTCTTGCAGCCTGTACCTGAGGTAAAGTTAAACCCTGTTCGGGCTTTAAAGGATTACATTGAAGTGACTCGGAGTGTTAGGCCAAAAGACAACCCGGTTTTCCTTTCATTGTCACAGCCATATGGACCTATTACGGCAGCTACTGTGGCAGGTATTCTCAATGAGGCTATTCAGTTGGCTGGCTTGGGAAACAAAGGTTTTTCAGCAAAAAGTTTTCGGCCTACTGGTGCTACAGTCGCTATAGAAACAGGTTGTGATCCTGAAATCACAATGCGACAAGGTCGATGGAAAACACGTTCTGTATTTTTTGATCATTATGTACATTCTCAGCCTCCGCAATCAATGTCTTGTGACATTCTAAATCACGAGTAAGCGGGTTTTTTGGTGTATTATCTCTCCATTAAGGCATTATCAATTAAAAATGTTTGTTTGCATTTTACATTGTTTAATTGTGTGTAAATCAATGGTGTGGATTTAACGTAGGTTTACAAAAATCGTAGTTTTACACACCATTGATGACATCATATGTTTTGACCTGTAATAAATTACAGGTCAAAGGTTATCTTTGCCAGTTGAAAGTTCATTCCAGTTGCATTAATATTTGTTATATTGTATATAGGTTATATCAAGGTTCTGTCAGTGAGGAGATTGGTGAAGAATAAGGCATTATCAATTAAAAATGTTTGTTTGCATTTTACATTGTTTAATTGTGTGTAAATCAATGGTGTGGATTTAACGTAGGTTTACAAAAACCACTTGTATCGGCCCCAGTCGCGGTTGAGAGATGGTTGGTTGACTCTGATGTAAATTGACTCCTTCACACCCCTTTCAAAGTATCTAGCATCAAGGATTTTGACCTCATCCAAATCAACTTGGTGGCCGGGGGATTCAATGTGGATGTGCTAGGAGACTTCCTACTCGGACGGCGGTGTTCTGAGAATCTGGTTTTCGATGATCTTTCGTACCTCAAATTAAAATTTGAGGTACGTCTTAATTTTGTATTGAGATAATTAGTTTAAATTTCCAATTATGAAGTTTACCAACACAGATGAACTTTCATGCTAGTATCTTAAAATGTTTTGGGTAAACATTTTTGCACAATAGATTTATACCCTTTATATATTCCCAACATATCTTCAAACCTATAAAAATATTACTTTTTAAAATTCTAACATTATGAACATTATTACCAGTATTGACTGCCAAAACCAATTTAAAAGCGAGGTCAATATGAAAGACAAAACATTGAGACTAACGTTCACGAAAGATTAATTAAAAATACACCAGTCTTTATCCATGTATACTTTCGATCATTGTATTTGCCAATGAAGTAAGATAAAAGTGAACACATCCTGTCAAAAACGGATATAGGACATGCATTCTCAAGAGTTATAGTTTAGCAATCTGGAAAAGCAACAGCATATGTGTTTATGGTGAATATTATATTACGTACAAACAACTAATTATCAGCAACTCAGACGTATGTTATGAATCATTTAAATAAGAACTAGGTGACAAGTCAATATATATTGAATCCGTGATCTGAAGTGTAACTTCACATAATATGTAAGCCATCACATGCACCTTGGGACAAAATCAAATTGAACACCTCATGCAATTAACGAGCCTATGTCAAATTTGTTAGGACTTTGGTTTTGAAGGTTCATTATATCAAATCCAGTAGTAAAAGATGGTATATTTACTCACGTATTCAGTGACGTTTCTATGATAATCTATCATCTTCTTCAGACTGGCAACCCATACCACTGCTCACTGTCCTTTTGGCGAACGCCATATGGGGCGTGGTGATGAGTTGGTCAAAGATGTTATGTAACTTGTAGGCCCCCTCGTCTTTATTGAGAATATTGTCACCTCTCCTCCTAATCCAGATAGCTTCCTTAAGCCATCTAGTAGTTTTGTCCGACTCTCTGTCTATAACTTTTGCCTGATCCCATTCAATGTTGTGGTTGGTGCCCACCACATGGTCGGTGATAGCAGATTTGTGTTGATCCGCGATGGAGGATTTGCGAGTCGCCCTGGTGTATTGCTTAAGTTCAAACTTTTGCACCTCCTTTTGATGTTCCTGGAGTCTTACACCAAATGAGCGTCCCGTTTCACCAATGTATGATTTAGGGCAATCCGCACATGGGATTTCGTAAACTGCTTCAGCTTTTTGAAGGGGGTCTAATTTGTCCTTTGGGTGGACTAACATATTGCGTAATGTTCTATGTGGTTTGCTGGCTGTTGAGAAACCATGTTTCCGAAAAACACGTGATACGCGTTCTGTAAGTCCCGCAACATAAGGGACCACAACAAGGCCTTTGGACTTATCAGCTTCGTTGGTCTTGGTGGTTTTCTTAGGTTTTGGATTCTTTTTGTCATGTTTGACTTTTTTCACAGCCCAGTCGGGGTAGCCACACATTGACAAGGCTTTGTGGATATGTTGCTCTTCACGCGCTTTGTCATCCTCCTCTGTGACAATGGTATCACTTCTATCTAACAAGGTCCTGATAACACCAAGTTTCTGGTGGAGCGGGTGATGGGAAGTGAACTGTAGATACTGGTCAGTATGAGTACTTTTCCTGTAAATGCAGAGTTTAACCGAACCGTCAGGTTTCCTTATTATGAGAGTGTCAAGAAAGGGTATTTTCCCTTCGTTTTCCTGTTCATATGTAACATCTTTGACCAACTCATCACCACGCCCCCTATGGCGTTCGCCAAAAGGACAGTGAGCAGTGGTATGGGTTGCCAGTCTGAAGAAGATGATAGATTATCATAGAAACGTCACTGAATACGTGAGTAAATATACCATCTTTTACTACTGGATTTGATATAATGAACCTTCAAAACCATTTTAACAACAATCCAGATGAACTTGTTCAAAGAGTTGTTAGGACTTTGTTTCCCATTAATTTAATCAACATTAATTTTATTATTCGCTTCATTCTTTCTTTACTTCTGTAGAAAACTGCTAAAAAGTTTATATTTGTGAAAAAGTAGTTCACTGTGTTGTTCATATGCTGTAAATTAAACTACTAAAACATTATTTCTTTGTACACTACTTGTGGATTTCCTTGCGGTGCGGTGTGATGATACCGTGGTACATATTGTATTTGGCAAGACAGATAATTCACTAAGATTTAAATATGAGTATTGTTTTCAAAATTCTGTTAATTAGTAGCAATGATAAATAATTCCATTCTATCCTGAATTAGCGAGAATATATTATGTTTATTGGCAAGATTGTATTCCATCCAAATATTTATCTCATAATTGCAAAAGTTTATATATTATATGTACCCATTTTACACTGTGATCAGCTCTTGATGGTTAAACCAAACTTTTTCAACATGCACAACATGTACAGCCGACGGTTGGCCTTTTGGGGAATTTCAAAGATGTTTTTGTCCCATTCGAGATTATTTTGACAGTTGGAATAGGTACTTCTCTTTTAAAACACACCTGTAAGGTGTGATACTTGCTGGGGATTCAAGCACAGTTGATTGTGACTAGACCATTGACAAAATCTAAAACCTTCTGGAGCTTGCTAGACATAGGATAAGTGCGATTCTTAGCAAGTGTCAAGTCATCCACACATTTCCAACACCTAGTATTAGGGGGAAATATCAGTGGCAGCAACATTGATTATGACTTGAAATCCCAGAGGAACAACTTTTGTCCCTGAATGAGCCCCTTTCAGAACTTTAAAATCTGAGAATGACTGGTTATACCTTACACATTCCACGCGCTCATTGATGATATCACACAACTATGGTACGATCCCCCGACTACCAAATGTATTAACTTCTCAATCATGAGAGTGTGGTCAACCATATCAAACGCTTTTGAGTAGTCAGTGAGGACCACCGTACTAATATTGTTGATAACATCAGGTAGGGAAAAATAGACACCCCTTTTACAAACCAAATTGTTGAGTGTATATTTTCTCTGAAACATCTTCAAGTACCCAGTTAGTAATAAAGTTAAAAAAGCTCTCACTGACTTTGGCAAAAACACATATTATTCACAAAAAATGTAAAGCAATACGTCTTAATTTTAAGAGGTTCGGTTCTATTCATATATTGTTAATTGAAATGAATTGCTTTTTTTCCACAAAACACGTTCATAAATATTTTAAATGGTAGTAAACAGGAAGAACAATGCATTTATTTTCAGAAAACGTGAAAAATTTCTTATTACTGCAAGAAGCACTTATATAAATACGTTTTAAAATTTGCACTTACGTTGGTTTAAAAGTTCATCAAATTATTTCAAGGATTGAGAGGATTCTGTTAGAAACATATTGTGGTGAACAGGATGCAAATATCTTTATTCTTAGAAATATCAACTGTACAATTCAAGGAACAAGAACAATACGAGCATGTGCGTTCACTGATTGCATAAATCGAGATTTTAAACATTAATAACATCATTAATAAATTCGCAACAAACCCAATTGTGAAAAAAAATCTCCCCAGCAAATATATTGCTGTTAAACTGTCAAACCAGCATACCAGTTTGTATACTGTTTTAATTAATCCTTCTTGTACGTTACATTTTAAAATAATATGGATGAATTATGACCAACGCCCAAATATACAAACAGACGTTACCGACAAAATCGATCCACCGTGTTTTATCTTAGAGTAGCCGGCTTGCTTTAGGTCAAAACGAAAGTTTTTGCTATTTCGGCCTCCCAGTGAAAATCATCCACACGGGGAAAATGAAAGCAATTACAATGAGGCTTGGGGTCTCACGGATTTACCCATATATTTCCATGGGTGATGGCTTCAATTTTCTCTATATTTGAGCACAAACACCACTATCGCATGTAACACTCACACCCACCACTGCCTTAAGTCTTAAACAACGTATAATTTAAGTCGGTTGATGTGTATTATCAATCGCGCCAACAACATGATTAACATGAAACAGGGTTTGAGCAAAGATATTGGTAATTAGGAACTCCGACCATGATAGGGCTGGATGTGTAGAGCACTCACCTCGCTAACCAGACGTCGCCGGCTCGAATCCCGCTTAAGCCCAAATTTCTTTGCTCCCCTTTTCGAGTTTCTTATTTGGTTAATTACAAGAAAAATTATAACCAAATGTTTATTTAACATCAACAGAACACTTGTTACATAATTATTCTACTTCATGAGGTTGTACCTCAATACATGAATAGAAGCTGGTGGTCTAGCGATTAGGAATTCAATATGTTTGTAACACACTTGTTTGATTTGATTCTAATCAGGGATTCTATTCGGCTCTTGTTGATTTTTACGTCTTCGTCATTAATGTGACATTTAGAATGTTTATACGCGTTGCACACGTGCGTAACTATCAAACTTACGTTACCTTTTATTTCCGAGCAATTTAATCAGCTGTATTTTTTATTATCCACTTTCAATGATTTTCAGTTTAAGCACATATTTACCTTAGTGTATTTACCATAAATCTAATGATTACAAAAACTATCAAATGTAACATTATACTAAAACTGTAACGCATTTCATATTTCTTCAATACGTTCAATTTCACTCTCCACTTAAATGTGTTTATTTGTTTTGGTTCATGATGCATTACCCACTTAGCTCAACATATTCCTGTATCCCACCGAATCAGCTGAGTTTCTGATAAGCAGTCCTGTCCGACCAGGCAGCATGTTGACTGCGCAGGTAACATGGTATCCCACGATTTGTCATCCTTTAAGGGAGTTTCGACAGTATTTTTTGTGGGACATGGGAGCACATCAGACATATCGAATTGCATTCTGAATACGCAGAATGTCTTACTGATACCAAATAATTTTCATTTTTTGAAATTCCCGATATATTACAAATTT
This sequence comes from Amphiura filiformis, assembly GCF_039555335.1. Classification (NCBI taxonomy): domain Eukaryota; kingdom Metazoa; phylum Echinodermata; class Ophiuroidea; order Amphilepidida; family Amphiuridae; genus Amphiura; species Amphiura filiformis. The sequence goes on along the minus strand of NC_092636.1, from coordinate 41,023,321 downwards.
TATGACAAATTATTAAAATTTGATATTTTTCACATTTTTTATATATAACAGTCCTCGAAGTAAAATTTATAAATCTAATGAGATATTCTTAAAGTGTATGTAGCTGAGAGGAAAAGCCGACGATCAATTGAAAATTTTGACCTTTCATATTGAAGATATGGATTTTTTTCCCAAGAAGATGTTGGTGTTTTGGGAAAAAAATCCATATCTTCAATACGAAAGGTCAAAATTTACAATTGATCTTCGGCTTTTCATCCCACCTACATAGACTTCAAGTATAAATCATCAGATTTATAAAGTTTACTTCGAGTACTGTTAAATATCAAAAATATCAATTTTTAATGATTTGCCATAGAATGTGTATAACATTGCGAATTTCAAAAAATCAAAATTATTTGATATCAGAAGGACATTCTTCTTGTTAAGAAGTAGGTAAAAACAATCGGTGGTATTTTTTCATCAATTTCAATTAAAATATAGGTAATTTGAATTAAATTTTCAAAACCTTTAGAAATTGTTTTGTTCTGAAAATTAATATCCTTTGTCATATAAATGTCAAATAATATGTAGCTCATGTGAGTAAAAGTAAATTTTCCTACGATCTTGTATAAAATCACCTTGAACAAATTAGGGCTTAGTCTACCAAATTCGGCGGAAGGTATGTGTGACCTAGTAGTGTTTCCTGGTCAGGCAGTCGGACCGATTGGTAATATTGCATATTCTCTATGTTTCTGCTCGGGGAGATTTTTTTCACAATTGGGTTTGTTGCGAATGTGTGATGTTTTTAATGTTTTAAATATTGTCTGATAGTTTCAGATCGGAATATAACTGGCATCTTGTAATTTTGAGACATTTTTCAAGGTAATTCCTACTCTCAACATTGTCAATAATATTTTTAAAGGCTGATATCGCAATTTCCAATTTTATGATATCATTACTTACGAACTCAATATCTTCACTTAGGAATGTACGATTTCATTGGAGAAAACGGCATTGTGGAGCCGGAGCAAAATATCTCTATTATTATTTAAGATAAAAATTATGTAAAAACCTTTAAATTTATAACCTGCCGAAAAGTGTCTCCTTTTGTACATGGCACGTCACATATATCTAAACCATTTAAGGTTTGTAAATTGGGATCCCAAAAATTTGGCATGTGTAAAGAGGGGCAAATATTTTGTTGCTGGTCGGGGGGGCGATTTTTGGCGGGACTGCTTTTTTGGCGGACCACCTTTAGTTGTTTTGAGGTCATCACAATTTCGTTATTAGTCGTTGTTGTCAATGGCCATTGTGAAAAACAACGGCAAGCGACGTCACATCTCGAACCCCGACGACACATTGTGGCAAGTAGCGATATTGTAATGACCTTGGAGCGACAATGGCTTGCGAATTTAGTCCGGAGGGTGACGAATGTTGGCTGTTGATGGCGGGTCGTTTGTGACTATACGACACGCACAGGCTTTGATGTCGGCCGCTGAGTCACGTCATCGTCGCAGCAATCCACCGTCAGCCGCCGTTCCTTGCCGCCAGCCAATCCGCTCCCAGCCGTTAGACCTCCTTGCTTGTTGTTGGGCTCCGTCGAGTCATCATCACTCGCCGCCCAGACAACGTCCAATTTTGGTCGCTAGCCTCCGTTTCATGCCGCAGCCATTCGTCCCTTGCCGTCGTATTGTCGTTCCCACCCGTCAGCGAATCTTGCTTTCCCCTTTTGCCGTCGCTTTTCCGCCAAACATTTGTGATTTTGACGTCCGTCGCCTTTCGCGGGTTATCTGCCGCTACTATGTGAGCCAACCTTAAAGACATCGACGACACTGATTGAGAGAGATGTGTTCAAACGAGGTTTTCTTGTGGGGTCAAAAAGATGTGTACAAGACCGTACGTTTCGAAAACGTAATTTACACAAGCTTAAAAGAACACCTTATAGTAGGGGAAACACAATTCAAATATACATATTTATTTGTTGTTTTGTTGGAGTATTACAAACAATGACATCATAGTATGCACGCAAGCAGTTAATGTAAGTAATGCACACTTACTCTGGGCGTAGCACGAGACATCCAATTACAAGGATGGGAGAGCGGATTGAGTTTTTGTCGACTTTTCAATCGAATGTTCACTTCGATTTCACACATTTCCTTATAAGAGTACGCAAAAATGTTCAACCATATTCAGTTACATCAGAAAATGGAGTGCTCAACTATATTGTATTCAATTACGATAGAAAAAGAGTTTGTAGAAACAGAACACTAACCAGTCGTTTACAGATATTTAATCTTCAAACCACAACAGTAAGACGTCAAAACAAGATTTAATACCTCCCCAAAATTAATTTCAAATCAAATAGCAACGTTTGTATAGTATTTTTGTGAGACATGAGTGCACATCAGACATATCGAATTGTATTCTGAATACAAGGAATTTTGATTTTTTGAAATTGGCGATATAAAAGACATTTATGGCAAATTATTAAAAATTGCTATATTTAACAGTCCTTGGAATAAAATTTATAAATCTACTGATAATGTACTTAAAGTGTATGCGGTTTGGTATCTTATATATGGTTTCTGCAAAGTCTAGGGAACTAATGTGGGTACTTTTGGGGATTAAAAAAACCGATTAAAAAAAATATCACCTTTTTTGGGCAATTGCTGAAATTTGCGATTTCAGGTCATCTGTAAAGAAGTGCGAGAGCCTAAAATGGCTATGAACTTGGGACCCCAAAACAATTTTCAAATTGAAGTCAGACCTATTATAATAATACAGTAATCATCATTTTATTGTGTATAACTGTGAGATGCGGTTGTTGATTAGGTCACATATGTTTAAGCTATAGAGAAGAGATCTCACAATAAGTTAGTTGCTGGTCTATACAAGTACTTCAATTTACTTGTGTAAGTGAGCAACCTCTTGTTATGTAGGATGAGGTTTAATTAAATAAATAAATAAATAAATGTCGATGATTTAACGTGCGCTACACTTAAGTACCAGCACACTTCAACAATTATTCCGCTGCCATTAGGATATATCAGAATCATTTCCGCAACTGATGCGCAGGTACTCTCAGCTGACTTAGATTGTGATTACCCCCAGTAATCAATATTTTTATTTAAAAAAATCAAATAATAACATTTAACAATATAACACAACACAAATTTCATTATAACGAATTATGTGATATTGTAAACATGCATAACAGATATCGTAAACATTTATGTTAAAATTTCACAAGAATGATTAGGCCATGTCGTTTTTGTTTCCTTTTAATAGCGACGTATTTGAAGATTTGGCTTTTTAAGTGAATGAAAATACAATTGATATGATAAATGATGGTGCATTGTCTAAAAAGCAATCGGTCGCCTGCTGTCGATTTCACTATTAATCAGCGTAAAACGGCGCACTAATGTACTAAAATTACGAGTTCCAAAGTGAAGTTCTGAAAGATAATGAAACAAGAAATATCAAGAGTAGTGGTTAGAGGAATTTATCCCTAGGCCTCAATCAACAGTGTTATATCGTAAATTGGTTTCTAGTAACTTGCTTGAGAATAACACGCTCTGGGAAGAATAAGGTCAATGCCAAAATCACGTTTTGGTTATGTTATTGTGACTTGATTTTAACAAAGTAAACGCCTTACGAAACGTACACAAAGATACATAAACAATACTACAAGCGTCCTTTTAACACAGTCATCCCAGATAATTGAAACTGCATTAGTCACGTAAATCAAGTTAGGCGAGTTAGCGACTCACTGATTAAGGTAATGGCACGTTGATATAGACAATGTGCCCCCGAAAATTGTTTGAAAGTGTTGACTCGAAAATGTGTCGTGGGTTTATATCGCTAGTAAAAACGCTTAAAGCTAAAAATAGAAAAAAAAACACGACCAAAGCCTTGAGAGTATTGTACCGATAGTTTGTTGTCTTCCCAATGTGGCAATAAAATCCTAGGGGGGGATGGGCTCGATGATAAAGCCCTGTGATTTGTTTAATTTTGTATCCTTGAGAAATAGTCTAGGAGTTTATTTACTTAATTTTGCCTTCGTTGTAACAACAAAAGTATTATGGTTAAATCGCATTTTAAAGTATATCCAAGTTGGACCAGCAAATTTCTACATGCATACGTAGCACGCTTGAAATGAAATGATGTTTGAGCCTTGGCTCAGTTCTGTATCCGTATTATTGAAACCTGAATTAGATTACGGTACTTTTCAGATTATAGAGGAATTGTAACTAATTTCATGCTCAGGTGTTCATTGGATATCAATAACGTAATAGAATACGTGAATTACATCGATATGAAATCTCAAACCAAACCCAGACATGTGTCTTATCTTTGGTTACCAAATTTAAGCAAAAAACCATGGCCTGAGGAATCGTACAATATGTTCGTCAGAAACCAACATTGGTCGTGTGTCGAATAAGTTATACCAAAGTAGAGCACACCTGAAATAAAGTGCGGTACCTGTTTTCTCTTTCTTTTAGCGTCCGTTTTTCTTGCCATAGGGATCAAATGCAGTATGAAGGAATGATTTCAAAGGCTACTTTTGAAGCTTCTCGAATGTGTGTACTTTTATTATGTTTATATAGAGTCTATAATCGGATGGAAAAGAGCATTTTAGACATGTCATTCCAATTGTGAAAGCTCAAGGCAAAACATAATTGGTGCTAAGGAAGTGAATCATTATTCAAGTCAAAGTCCCATCATCAACCTTATTTTTGATTTATTTTTAATTTGTAGAATATATGAAGCAATGCATCACACCATTACACCTATCTTTTCAGTATGAAATCATAGTACGGTGGCTCATCAGTCATGAAAGCTTAACACCAGTTGGCAGGTATTGATCATCAGTCTAACCTGGCAGCAACTACATCTTGTCACCTTTAGGAAACTCATTTTGTAGTGAAAACACTGTTAAGGATATCGGATTTTGTTATTGACGGCTAATGTAATGTCAGTATAAGGTTCTTAATGCATTGCTTTCGCGCACTGTACAGTTACGCTACATTGAACAAAGCCACTTTGTTTAGACAATACAATAATATTATCAAAGTATGAATGGTAAATGGGATATTCCGTTTTTTCGTACTCAACAACAATACGGTATATTTGTTGGTGGGAGTTTTGGGGTGTGTTTATCGAAGTAAACTGGCCTCTAAAAGAAACTTATAATTTTTCACAAGGTCATATCTTAAAATCCTGTCCATAAAAATGAACAAAAATTGCACACAGGATTACTTCAATACTGTACTCTAAACACTGGTCAGTACCCAAATAGTTGTCCAACTGACACAACAGCAAAATGCACTGACATAGAACAGCTTCCTGGACCACATTCATAGCCACATAACTGGCACCCAACACAAGAAATCTGTGAGTAAATGGGATAGTGTGGAACAAGGCCTGTTTCTTAAAGAAAGTGTGTGAAAAGCAGAGGCTATCCCGTTCCACACTATTCCACTTACTCCTTTGAAATAATCATCTGTTTAAAGAACTTGTACGCATTCTCACAGATTTAGTTTGCTGGGTTCCAATTATTCGCCTGTGAATGTGGTCCCGGAAGCTGTTCCGTGTCAGGCCATTTTACTGTTGTGTCAGTTGGACAAATGCTTGGTTACTGACATGTGTTCAGAGTAGAGTATTGAAGTAACCCTGTGTGTAATTTTGTTCATTTTATGGACAGGATTTTAAGATATGACCTTGTGAAAAAAAATGTCTTTTTCAAGGCCAGTTTATTTAGGAAAGAGAAAATAAAGGGTTAAAAAAGACCCCCCCCTTAAAATTACAAAACCTTCCCTTTCATAATTTGATATACATTTTGTTGATTTGAAAACCTATGAATAGAGGAAACATCTTTCTATCCTCCCAAAGCTCTCCCTTCTCAAGATAATTTTTTGCTGGTCAAAAATAATTGCATTTTCCAAAAATGATGCTCTCAGAAAAAGTTGCCCTTTTCTACATCCTATATATGTGATGTACAAAAACGTTCTCGATATCAACGTGATCAATGTTTTTATTGCTTTAATTGTTTGGTTGTTTTCTTTGATGTCAAACCACTATAGGAGGAGAAACAAGGTGATGTGGTGCTTAGTTCTTTCGTTGGCAAGAGGAAATAACATTTACGTGTAAATGGTATACTAAAACAGTTGCAATGATCTGGAGCGATGGCCCTCTTGAATAAAGATCCAAGATCAATTTAGATCAAGATGCAAAATGCTTCAGCCAACCCATTTGCAGATAAATGTTGACCTTTTGATCTTGTTTGTTAAAATGAAGCTTTATTTACCGATACATATGCATTTAAGGTTGAGACCCTGTAATCATGGTAATATCAGTCTTTAAATCAGACTATGCGACATCCTCATGACTTTGAGGTTCTCAACAATCCATTAAGCCTGTTTGTGTAGTATATTTGATTCGGGAATTGTTATCCGATCTACCATTAAATAAGCGAAAATACTAGAGGATATCATTTTCTCAACAGGATGGCTATGGTTCCATATATGCTATGAAAACAAATATAGTTTGACAACTGTAACAATAGGGCTGAAAGATTGGCATGACCCACCACCATTAATACAGCACTGGTTTAAAGCCTGAAGTTACAAGGCTTCAACCTCTAATGTGAATATACATCAAACCCTATTTTGATTAGGAAAACAATTCTTTCCTTAAGTCGCTAGTATTTAAGCTACAGTACTCGTGTTAACTAACTTGCATTTTGTTTTTATTTTAAACAGCATCTAAGTTCCATGAACTCTGTCTTAAAAAATATGTATTGACAGTCTGTCTATAACATGGAGCTTCCAATAAAGCTTTCAATAATAAGATGTATCTAAGGCACCAAACATATCATTGTCGAAAATCAGCATTCTATTATTCTTAATCCAAAACCTATAAGATCTCTAAATTTCTAATAACGTATACGGGTATACTTTGCAGTGTAAGTTTTCAGCACGCAGATCATTTGATGGATGTCTCTAGAAACTTCATTAGGGAAGATTGCGGCAACGTGTGTGATTCGATATTGTGTTTGCGTAACGTTATATTTTAGAACCCAATTTGAGTTGTAAGTAACAGTATTTTGAATTACCCTAAAGATGTGTACCATATTTTATTACATTCTAGAAATTTGATTAGTTGTCAAGTGTAAAGGGCAACACAAAGCTATAACTTCAATATTTTGACTTAGCTCATTATTGCGTTATCACTGTTTTGCGTTTTCATATTTTATGAACTGTTTCTTTTCATCAAACGCCAATTTAAGGTGGTACTACACCCCTGGTAAATTTTGTGCCTATTTTTGCATTTTTCTCAAATATTATAGCGTATTTGTGACAAGTAAGGTGTATATTATAGGGGCAAGGACTACAACAACTGCACTGGAAATTTTTATTTCAGCACAGACAACAGTTGTTGAGTTACAATCAAAAATGAGGGAAAACCAATATTTGATCAATAAATCAATAACTACTTGCCTTGAGTTGCTGAATTTCCAGTGCAGCAGTTGAAATTCTTGCCCCTATAATATACATATCTTACTTGTCACCAACGCTCTATAATTTTTGAGAAAAATGCAAAAATAGGCACACAATTGGCCAGGGGTGTAGTACCACCTTAACATTATTGTTTCCACGTTATTTCTACATAGAAAGAAGGATGATTTATTTACGCGCATTTTGATATGGCTGCAACTTTTAAATTCGGGTATTTTTCTTTAAAAACACTGCTGTGAAAATTGGACAAATGGGGGTATCAAAATCCGCGTAATTAAATCATCCTTCTTTATTTGTTGAAACATTGTGAACACAATCATTAGTTTTGACGCTAAAGGCGTATTTATAAGCCGCGTATCTTTTTGTGCAGTCGTTAGATTTTCCGCTCAGAGGTTTTTTATGTTAATATTAATTGTACATGCTATATCCGTTTAACATTACCGTGTGTTGACTTTGTTAAGTTATTCCAAGAGCTTGTTAATGTAAAGATTGAACCCACGATATTAAGATTATAGTTGACTTAAGGATATTTTGATAATGTTGTCGCTGGCTCCTGTGGTCAGAAAAAAGTTCAGTAGTTGAGACGTTATGCTGATTATCTTTTTGGAGATTATATTTAAAGTAAAGTTCTTCGGTAAATTAGATTCTTTTAAAGTTAAGATATCGTTTGTTATGCAATTGTTTAGAATTTTGTTAAAGGCTATACCATGCAATGTATGTGCCAACAGCAAATACCACATACTTATCAGTGCGAGGTCATTTTGTCCTAATGTGAAAGCATTAAGCTTTTGTGATGACTTCAGCAACAAAAAGATATTCGTCTAAAGGAATTTTACCACTTTTTCAATTAACGTCGTAATTGTAGTCGCGTTAATGTAGATCGGTTCCCTTGACTGTTATTGTACAGGGACATGGCTTAGATCTCGTTACAGTGAGCGCCGCGTTTATATTCAGCCAAAAGTAATGGTAAAGACTGTTAAAGGCGACTATTCTATTATCCTGTTTTTATATATAAAAAAAAAAAAAAAATCTTATAGTAAAAACGGAATTGAGCATCTAAAAATAAAATGCGAGAACTAATTTCTTTACTTTTTGTGTATTTTTTATTAGGAATTTTTGATTAAAAATTTATCATCAATCAAGGACATTTTAATGTACCCTAATGGAGTTCTGACTTGGATTTGATGTGATAGTATTGCAATGGCAATTTTCATTTTTGGGAAACAACTTCAACAAGTATGAATTTATGTATTCTTCGTTATAACATGCTCTCTAAATTCTAAAGAGTGAAAAAGTCAATCCTCCTCAGGTGACTCTTCAGGTCAATCGAAAAGATTGACATTTCAATCTACAGTGAAGATCACATATTTTTCTCCGTACGAGTAAAATGTTCATTCTGCAAAGAGTGAAATTTCAATCTTTTAAGAGTGAAATTTTCAATCTTTTCTCAGAGTGTTCCCTCAGCACAATCTCTCTCGATTGAAGTTTATTTATGTTTATTAAATTTAAACATACTTCAATCGAGAGAGATTGAGGGAATACTCTGAATGAAAATTTCACTCTAAAAAGATTGAAATTTCACTCTTTGCAATTTGAAAATTTTACTCGTACGGAGAAAAATATGTGACTCTGGTAGATTGAAAATTGAGAGTCACTCCGAGGAGGATTGACTTTCTCACTCTTTGGAATTTAGAGAGTGTTAGTTTAAACTATAGTTTAAACTATGTGTTTAAACTTATTAGCTACGTACCTCAAAAACTCCTATCAACCGTCGATTTGTTTCGTAATTATAAACAAAGCTTCAAGAATGAAAATTAATTGTGTGATTTTCATTGCAAAATCGATATAGACATAAGCATGATAAGTGAAAGTTCAGAGCTCTAAGAAAAAATACTCAACTTCCAATCACCTTGTAGTTGAACGTTTTTCGTGTCAGCGGTAAAAGACATACAAACAAACAAGAGTTAAAAGAGGCATTACCACAAGTGGAATATTAAAATATTCAGTTATGAAACAAAACTATGCCATCGTCGCTTTTACACAATCGCCACAAAAATCTACGACCCGAATGTGTGTACTACATACGTGTACGTCGTTTTTAACATTTCATTTTAACTTTAGGTTAATCTAAAACACTTACAATTGACCAGTGTTCTTTTCACACCCTTAAGCAGAGATTGGTATTAATTTCTTCCTGTGATTTATTCCAGTAAGAATTATACGTGCACAACTATCAACTAAGAGAGAATAAAACATGTAATTGGACTGAATGGCTTTGACCTGGGCTAGTAATTTATGTTGTTTTTGCTGTTTCTGTTGTTGTTTCTGTTGTCTTTTGTACAAAAAAAAATAAAAGTAGCTTAAATTTGAAAAGCTTACGAAGTATTGTGGCAGCAAGCATATAAGCAATGAGTCTTAATTTATTATTTGAATACATGTAAAATACACATGCAATGTGTTTCACAAGTATCAATTTTGTGGAGAGCTTCCAAGTACATCGAAAATCAATTTATGGTATTCTGGGAAAATGTCAAAGATGCAATTCACTTGCCTTAGGGCGTGGGTCTTAAATATAATTGAGGTTCAATTCTATTCTAGCATTACTCCTCTTCACGCCAAACGCCAAGTGTTTCTGAAATGCTGCTAAAATAAGAAAACTTTTAATGCTAATTTATTGCACATTCTAGGGAAGCGCGGTTACCTTTTTTAAATAGCCGAGTGAGAGTGTTTTCAATGAAATATTTTTTGTGTCAAAATTGAAGCATCCTATGTATAAAAGAATATATGAATATCATATATAACGATTTGATGTCGTTTAAGAGGCAGAGAATTTTATTTCAATTTTATATGTACGCCAAAATATATTTTTAATTGAGCGAGAATAAGGATAGAAAAAAACGTTGAAAATTCTATTTAAAAATTACATTAGACCCTGCCAAAGATTACTGTTTCGTTTTTATGGTAATCTAATCTTTTGTTTCCTAAAAAAAATATAATTGATAAAAACATCGAACGTGTATACAAGAAAAATGGTAGGCTACACTATAGTATGTACACATGTATACGAGCACGTGTCTATATTGATATAACATACTGTCCATGTAGAGGCCCATATACTGTCGGATTTCTGTATGTAGAACACGCAGTTAACAACAATTGAGCGCTATTAATACACATTTATGTTTTTAAGCAAATAAAATTCCAAAATATGGTACGTTTTCTGCCTTTGCTTGTCACGTGGTAGGCCTATGTTGAAGTTGCGATTATATGTTTAAATAAGTTTCAAATGGATACCAACAAGACATGTGGACGAGCGGTCTAAGGCGCTAGGCTCATGGAGTATCCAAAGCGGTGCGCCGTGAGTTCGAACCCCGCCTCTGCCAAACTTAACTTTGCTTTTTTTTTTTTAAATTTCATATTGGGGAAATGTGGCTGGGAGAATTTATGTATGGCGTGGGGTGGTGTGTTCTAGCATTAAAATTTCATTGAAATTGATGACCCTTTGTAGAAAAATATGTTTTGAACTATGGTGTCCATTTTAACATGCTGTAAAATCCTTTGTTTTCAAATTTTTAGAAAAAGGCAACATTGAGAAAGAGCACATGTGGTGATATTGCACCTACGTTAATTTAAGACTCTCATTAAATTAAGCATTGAAAGAATTCAATGTATTGCGGCTAAAGAAATAGGACCGAAGTAAACATTGTAATGTTATTTATTTTTCTAACGTGACCATAAAATATTAACTGGGTTGATAAAACCCCAATATTACAACGATTTTGTTGTTTGAGATCTTTTACAAATAAATGTCGTTTTTTAGTTACGTCTTCATTCGCTTAATTTGGAATTTTTTTATCAACAAAAGTACTATACAAACCATGCATCTTCAAGTATACCTAAGTTGGACCTAAAAATGCGTGTGGAGAGTCCTTTGTTCACAATCATTCCGACACTACAGAAACTACACTAATAACATACCGTAAATCAAGTTGGGCGAGTTAGCGAATCTCTGAATATGCCCTCGAATGCGAAAATGCTAGTAAAAACGCTAACAGCTAAACAAATAGGAACAAACAACCAAAACATTGCAAATAATGTAATGATGATTTGTTTTTCTTTCTAACTTAAGCATTAAAACATTAGCTGGATGTGGTGTGATTTTCTTAGTTAACGGTAAAACCGCATCTTTAGGTATAGACGAATCCAAGGAGCCAAGTCATGGTCAGGATTTGGTCGGACATCTTTGGGTAGCCGCTAGCACCAACCTGGTGTTTTGAGCGTCTAATTGTGCAAATAAAAACCGCCTAACACCTAGAGAAGATGCAAGGACGAGGAGGGTTAATAGAATAATAGCTAATAATATATATATAATGGAGATAATTCCGCAGGTAATCCCGTCGCATCTATTTTGTTCGCAAGTACATCAATGCATAGATACCGCGTGTAGTTAATCCGATTTTTATGTCACTTCAACAGCGAATAGACCATGCTGTGCGTTTTGTCGAAGGAAACTGTATTGTGTTATTCTTTTGACTGCCTGTGTTTTCGCGGAAGGTGTAAAACGGGTGATGGAATGCAGTTTAAATTTTCCACCAAGGCCGAATCATTTCACATTTTGAGTGCATTGTAGCTGACGGCTACCCAACTAAAGGCTGCTAGTCAGGTGTAGGAATGCGTGTATTTGGATTCGTCTATACCCAACTTGTACCAATGGATAGATGGGTATACTTTCAGTTTCTGTATACGTTTTTTTTTAAAACCCGAATTTGGTAATTTTCAGATCACGGAAGAATTGTAACTAATTTCATGCTCAGATGTACATTGAATATCTATAACGTAACACAACACAAAAATGCATCGAATAGAAATGTCAAATATATGGTTTATTACATTACGTTACATTGCAAGGCCGTTACATTACGGTTACTCAAGGTATTCCAATAGTGAGTGGCCTTTAATGAAAAAAGAAGAATTTAATATAATTGGAACTATATTAGTAAAGAACTCAACTATGGGAGTCTCCGGTATCGGGCCTGCCGGCCATGCGGTCTTGATGTTTTTGTTGCCCAAGTCTTTTTTAACCCTTAATTTTCCTCATTTTTAGGCCCTACCCTCATGTTGAGCGTTAATTGTTTGTTTGTAGCACTGCGGGGCAACCTTGAACAATATTGTCTTTAAGCGCTATTGGTTTTACGGGAGATACCTCCACAACCTTCCCCATACCTCATTGAGGCATTTTACTTGCCAAATTACTAGTCAAAATATCTTCAAAATGTAAAATAATTTTAATTCATAACAACAGAGGGCGCTATCTTTTAAGATATACTGCAATCCCAATGCGGCAGTTTAGTTGGGGATTAGGTTGTAACATCATATATAACATTGAATAGCCCATCTCTAGTAAAGTGCGGTATTCTCGCGGTTTTTCTAGCCATAAGTATTACGTGTACTATGGAATTAAAACGACATCAAGATGAACTGCTTTGAGACTTATAAATGCATTTACTAATTGTAGATGAATGGAAAATGGCAGTATTCCAAGTGGAAAATTGCTAGCCAAATCCACTCGGTGCCAAGAGTTTGTAGTGTACCCATTTTATAGTCCCAGCAAAAAACTATATTTTAGATTTATTTTCAATTATGAAAAAAAAACAATCGTTATCCCTCGTCTTTCTAAGCCAACATCCCCCCCTTCATCCCCAACAGTTTTCCCGGTGCCCTGGAACGCTCAAATAAACGCTAACAGTTACTTCACTGTTAATTTTGTGAATGATATATCGTCTTTATACGTTGTGTCATGTTCAAGTACGGTATGAGACATAAAACTCAATCCTATGAAATATATGTCGATCGTTATTTTCGCAAATCAAATGAAACACACAACCCCACCCCACCCATATAGCCAACCCCTACACACACACCCCCACACACAATAAACACTCGTTGGGCCAGCGCAAGAATGTCATAGGTGAGATTTTTTGCTAATTTAACAGTTTTGGTGTTCAATTGAAAAACAGCAAATACTCGTAAATCAACGTTTTAATTATTTGATAAAAGCATTCAGAAATTACTTAGACTATTTCTTACACTACCCTGACGATTAATGGTGTTGAAATATTCATTTGTGGCAAGGCAAATATAGAGATAAGCCTATCATTATCTTTATTTGGGAAACATGTATATGGTACATTGTATCATTATCACCTATCGACAGCCGAGTCAGTATCCACACAACGGAATTCCATGTTTAAATCAGTTTCATAATATGTGATGCGATCAAGCAAAATCAGTCGGAACTCGGAAATATTAAATTTTCAGTTTCTTAGGACAGCAAAAAGCATTTACAAAGCTGCATTTTGCAGAAAACACAAATTGAACAACCATTTCCAAAGATATGTGACCGGCCACGGCGAATGAGCCGTAAATTCCTCCCCCGGTCATGGGGTTATGGTTTGTTAAACTTTGCTCCGTCAACAAAATTATAGCTGTTTACGTTTTTACATGTGTCTCTTTTTTTATATTTTTTTTAATAAATATCAAACAGTCATAATTGGTAGTGATTTCAAATCATCCCCAAGTCAACGAGGTTTAAGAAAGTTTTCTCATTGTTAATTGTTGGTTATGAATACCTGTACAAAATACAATGCCTGGTAACCCACCACTGTGAACAGGATTTAGCAAAAGCAAACAAAGACCAGAGCTATTAAAAGTTCTATAGCTATCTAAGGTAGAAACTTATTATCCACTTCAACAATAGGATTATTGATTAATTTTTGACTATCAAAATGAGACGGATGTCGGGCCAGCTTAAGTTACCGATGAATACGACCTTCGAACACATTTTACATCGCAACTCAGAATACAATTTAGGGAATTTACGGCTCATTTGTGCTGCCGGGTCACATATGAGCAATTAAAGAGTCCAACACAAAAGGAAACAAAAGGAAATGTTACCTTTGTTTGACTATATCTCAGAATCAATATTTCCGAGTTCCGACTGATTTTGCTTGATCGCATTACATATGAACTCGGCTTAACAAACCAGTGCGTTAACTGTCTTAAATTATTCCAAGAGCCTGCCAATGTAAAGATCACACCTATGATATTAAGGTTAAGTGGACTAAAGGATGTTTTGACGCATAATATTACGGATTGTTCTTGTTATCTTAAAATAAGGCAATATATTATATGGTCTAAAACGACAAAGAGACGACACATTGGAAAACAAGTATGTAATTGAGAGGCTGTGCTAATCCTCTCACGGAGACATAGCGGCATAATACTGACGTCATCAGTTTATGCGATTAGCGATTTTAAATGCCTATTTAAATTTTATTAACCGAATAAGGTATCAACAAAATACGCAGAACAAAATTATCCATCTATCAATTTATTTCGCAATTTGGCTTTAGTGTATTTCAGCTTTTGTTTTTCCGTGCAAGGATACTTTTTATGCGCAGTTTATAATGATTCTCGCAACAGGGAAGATGTCTCATCATAAAGAACTCTGAAAAGGTGTGATTACGATATCGTTATGTTATTTTGATAACACCTATTAATTTTATTAATGTTATTCCCTACCGGATTCAAAAATCTTCGAATACAAATAAGCAAGGCAAATCGTGCTTATGTAAAAACATTTAACAAGAAAGTGTTTGTAGTGCTGTTTTATAAACATTTAGTCTCATTAGTCTGTTTGCCAGCATGTTTGACGTTGTTTTATGGTGTCGAAAATTTGTTTTAGATAAATCTACCCTGACGATTAATGGTGTTGAAATATTCATTTGTGGCAAGGCAAATAAAGAGATAAGTCTATCATTATCTTCATTTGGGAAACATGTATATGGTACATTATATCATTATCACCTATCGACAGCCGAGTCAGTATCCACACAACGGATTTCCATGTTTAAATCAGTTTCATAATATGTGATGCGATCAAGCAAAATCAGTCGTAACTCGGAAATATTAAATTTTCAGTTTCTTAGGACAGCAAAAAGCATTTACAAAGCTGCATTTAGCAGAAAACCCCATTGAAATTGAACAACCAGTTCCAAAGATATGAGCAATTAAAGAGTTTCCAACACAAAAGGAAACAAATATTACCTTTGTTTGGCTATATCTCAAAATCAATATTTCCGAGTTGCGACTGATTTTGCTTGATCGCATGAACTCGGCTTAACAAACCAGTGCGTTAACTTTCTTAAATTATTCCAAGAGCCTGCCAATGTAAAGATCACACCTATGATATTAAGGTTAAGTGGAGTAAAGGATGTTTTGACGCATAATATTACGGATTGTTCTTGTTATCTTAATATAAGGCAAGCTATTATATGGTCTAATACGACAAAGAGGCGACACATTGGAAAACAAGTATGTAATTGAGAGGCTGTGCTAATCCTCTCACGGAGACATAACGGCATAATACTGACGTCATCAGTTTATGCGATTAGCGATTTTAAATGCCTATTTAAATGTTATTAACCGAATAAGGTATCAACAAAATACGCAGAACAAAATTATCCATCTATCAATTTATTTCGCAATTTGGCTTTAGTGTATTTCAGCTTTTGTTTTTCCCGGGCAAGGATACTTTTTATGCGCAGTTTATAATGATTCTCGCAACAGGGAAGGTGTGATTACGATATCGTTATGTTATTTCGATAACACCTATTAATTTTATTAATGTTATTCCCTACCAGATTCAAAAATCTTCGAATACAAATAAGCAAGGCAAATCGTGCTTATGTAAAAACATTTAACAAGAAAGTGTTTGTAGTGCTGTTTTATAAACATTTAGTCTCATTAGCCTGTTTGCCAGCAGGTTTGACGTTGTTTTAGATAAATATTGCTTCTCAAAAGAAAGTCAATGTCTATTGAATCATATATAGACCTGGCATTATTTACTATATTACCATGGTTACCCATGTAAGAATACATTATACAGAATACAAACTACAGCCTGTCTAACAAAATTGTGCAAGTGAAAAGCGCCCTCTTTGTCAATTAGAAAATACTGTTTGACATGATGCTTACATCAACGTAAAGGGTTTAGCTTTAGGTTGCAAATGCCGTTTGTTCTGTTCAAAAATCTCGAGATATGTTTAGTTAACAACGAATAGGTAAGGGGCTGTACAATCCATGTATATCAATGATAGCCCCAAGTTTATCAACAGTTCCTTTGTGAAATCAAAAGAATGCATCGATTACACAACAATGCATTTTTTACTGTTTTTACTGTTTTGTCATGATACGGGTAGAATAATTCTCATTTTCCACTTGAAACCGATTAAAAGATAAATAAATATTCCACATTCTGCTGTAAAATTAAATACATGTACATGTCATCGATTTTATCATGGTAAATACACTCTCTTTATCACTCAAGACATGTTAAAAGAAATACAAATATTGCACACTCTGTTGTAAAATTAAAATCATGTCAACAAAATATTGCATATTGTATACGTTAAAAAAATTACTGAGCAACTTTTACATAATCATATGCATTTCTAATCCTACAAATGAATGTTCTTTTATTAAGGGGGTACTACACCCCTGGCCAATTGTGTCCCTATTTGTGCATTTTTCTCAAAAATTATAGCGCATTGGTGACAAGTAAGATATGTATATTATTGGGGCAAGGACTACAACTACTGCACTGACAATTCAGCAACTCAAGGCAAGTAGTTATTGATTTATTGATCAAATATTGGTTTTCCCTCATTTTTGACTGTAACTCTGTGCTGAAATAACATTTCCAGTGCAGTAGTTGTAGTCCTTGCCCCTATAACATACATATCTTACTTGTCACCAATGCGCTATAATTTTGGAGAAAAATGCAAAAATAGGCACAAAATTGCCCAGGGGTGTAGTACCCCCTTAACTGTACAGGAATTTGGATATAACATTCCATTCAGTTTTCTAAAAAAGTGGCACATAAAGGTTTTCATACATTTGTGTTCAGTGAAGCAGATCTCTGGATTGCCGAAACCAAAATGAATGAAACAAACGATATTTAAAAGCTAGGACTGCTCCCTGTACGTTGATGTAAGCATCATGTCACAACAGTATTTTCTAATTGCCAAAGATGGCGCGTTCCACTTGCACAATGTTTGGGCCAGGCTATATTATTTGTCTGTACTGATTTTTTTATGATAAGCCATCTGAGACTGTTTTGGTGAGGATCGGAGTATTTTTCATGTTTTGAGTTCAAATTATGACCTTCACTCGGATGCGAAAACTATAGTACTAATTTTCCTTTACATATTCATCGTCATTCAGTTGAAGTTGCCTCCAAGGTTGCATGTGCAAATATGTTCACATGCTTTATATGAGATTGTGCTGTTTTGTTGAAAAGATTAAAATGTCCACTCTGTGACGTACATTATCCCAGGGGCGTAGCGTGAACTCCCAGTGGATTCAATTGAATAATTTGTGACCTGAATAGTGAATATTAGCACGTTTTGATTATTTGAGAAACAGAAAACTTTAACTCTGCGCCCGCAGCGACAGGGTCGAAAACATAATAAAGCCCAAAATTAGGAAAAACGGGATTTTACAGTGAAAGCAAAAAAGTACCAGTATTTCCCAGGAATCATATGATCGGGTTCTGTGATTCTTCAAATATCGTAAAGATTGATATTTAAATTATACACGAAAGAGTAGGACATTAATCCTTTTTTAATGTTTTTGGATAGCAACAATATTCTATTGAAAAATCATTCCGCGTTGTTCCAAATAAACCAAAATAAGATATCAACATATTTGCTGCCTCAAAAAGTGTAGTTATCTTATACATTTGAATAAACTCATTCTGGTTATGGTTCACTCGGATCGGTACGTATATTCTATTCTATTCTATTCTATTCTATTCTATTCTATTCTATTCTATTCTATTCTATTCTATTCTATTCTATACAAGCATTTATAAGCGCTCTACATAGAACACAGCGCTTTACAATGAGAAACATATAAACACTACAGGAAAAAATACAAATCAAAGCACAAAATGAAAAAGTGAGCAACAAAAACTCAACATGGGAATAAAAATGTTTTCAAGATACGCTTGAAGCAAGACGCAGACTCCGCTTCACGGATCTCCATAGGCACGTTATTCCAAATGCGAGGAGCTCCGACAGCAAAGGAAGAATCACCCGCCTCAGAGTGGACAGACGGGTGCAGTCGGCGTGAGAGCGGAGTCGGCGTCTAGCACCAAGGGGATCGTTACTTCTTTGTAAACAAATAAGCTCTTCCAAATAAGAAGGAGCTTCACCATGGAGATAATAATACTGTGTATTGTAACATCTTTACCCAATGAGTACATTAACTAACAAGTTATCGCTAGGTGCTGTCGATTTTACTATTAAATCAGCAAAAAACGATACGGCATTTTAATGAATTATAAATAATTACGAGTTTGGAAGAGAAGTTCTGAAAGATAATGAAACAAGAAATATCAAAAGTGGCAAGAGTGGTTTATCCCTTAGGCTTATTCAATAATGGGCTATCGTAAATTGGTTTCTAGTAACTTGGTTGAGAATAATACGCATTACGAAGAATAAGGTCAAAGCCACAAAAAACTTTTGGTTAATGTCATTGTGAGTGAATGCCTAAAGGAAACGTATATAACGTATATAATACACAAACACTTTTTACAAGTAACCTTTAAGCACACAGTCTAAAATAATAGAAACTGCATTAGTAACGTAAATCAAGTTAGGCGAGTTAGCGATTCGCTGATTAAAGTAATGCTATATTGATGTAGACAATGCTTTAAAAGTCACTACTCAAAATATGTCGCACGTTCATATCGCTAATCTAATAACGTAAAGAAGGCGACAAAAGCTTTACAGTTCACAGTCTGTGTAATGTAATAATATTTTGTTTTCTTTCTAATGTGACCATAAAGCCTGGGTTGATAAAAACCCTATGATTTTGTAAATTTATTTTTAGAAATAGTCCAATTGTTTTCTTTTGTTTTAGCCAATAACAACAAATGCATTGAACTTGTTTTTTATTTAGACTTCCAATATAATTTCAAGTCATTGTGGTCCGACTTCCAATATAATTTCAAGTCATTGTGGTCCGACTTCCAATATAATTTCAAGTCATTGTGGTCCGACTTCCAATATAATTTCAAGTCATTGTGGTCCGACTTCCAATATATTTTCAAGTCATTGTGGTCCTTTTGGTTGTTCCATTTGTTAGAAGAAACTAAATGCTATTAATTTACCACAAAATATGACATATTCGATTAGTGACAAGTAAAATGTCAAAATTTCATGTGCCATGTTTAACCATCCCTAAGGTGTTTTTTTTATATCAGGCATACTAGTATAAGGCTCGTATTTACACTTCAATGACTTAAGGTTATTGACAACAAGGATGTCTTCGCTATTCCAATGTCATTCTTATATACACTGATTTAAAACATGTTGTTCTCACAGATGATTCTGAGAGGTTCACAAGACAGATAGGAACATGATGTGATACATGTATTGGGCGGTTATACCATTATAAAACCTTCGAAAAAAATCCACATGGATGTGCCACGCAGACTTTCGGATGCTGACTTTCTCAATACCTACATTTTGCTGTTGTTGCCACCCATCAGTATACCAATTTTTCACAAAATACACCCAAAAAGCACCCAAATTTGCCCTAATTGGGCACTTTGCTGAAAAGGTACCCAAAACCGTGGCACATCGGAAGATCCCCGTATACCTTCAACTAGGGAGAACCCTCTCAGGGCTGCAAATAACTTTCAAGACATAATCTGATTTGGAATGATACTACAACATTGATTAGATAACCATAGTATTACGAATATGGCAAGTTCTACCAACCATGATTTACTTCCGGTATAAAACAATTCTTTTGTTTACACCCAAACGACTTAAACTAATCGTAGATCCACCCTTTGCGCTCATCTTAGTGGTAATATTTTACCCCAGGACCTCTCCCTCCTGGATTGTCATAGAGGGGACTTATCACCTTACACAACCACCCATAGTGGGTAGGAGAACATGAAAACTAATATGAGATACTGTATTAGGATCACATATTAAGTATCATGTGAGAGTATACTCTTGTACTCCAGAAGACAGGATCACATATTAAATGTGCGACACTATGGAATATAAAAAGCAGGATATCTCAAGGACAATATTGTTCAAGGTTGCGCCGCAGGCTTACAAAGAAACAATAGCAATCAAGCTTAAACTTTAAATTAGCACCCGATAGAGGGCAGGGCCTGAAGAATGAGGGAAATTATGGGGTAAATATTTAACGGAATAAACTGCATAATCATATTATTTAGATTTATTCCGTTAAAAATCTTATTTTAACTTATTAAATTACTAGTTTTTATATTCCATAGTGTCGCACATTTAATATGTGATCCTGTGTTCTGGAGTACAAGAGTATACTCTCACATGATACTTAATATGTGATCCTAATACAGTATCTCATATTAGTTTTCATGTTCTCTTACCCACTATGGGTGACACAACTTGCTGTCTTGCTGCTTATTGGTGGTTGCAAAGTTTTCCTCGATAGAAACTATAGATTTTCCATTACATTATGTGTGCACATTTCAATACCCGAAAATCAACGTTGAAAATAACGTTGTCACAACACGAATACGAGTTCACAAATTCAAGGATTTACAACGTAGATAACAACCCAAGTACAACGTGATGAAAACGTAGTGTGTTGGTTTGGTAACCGTGCCCAAGGTTTTGCTGGTGATGGGTGTTGTTGAAGTTATAATGTTTTTGCTACAAGACGCAAACGTGTTTTGCTTTTGCAAGTTGAGATAAATCAGCTTTTTAACTTTGGAAATCTTCCAAGTACTCTGATAATTGATTTGTGGTATTCTCAGAAAATTTTATAAATTCAATTTCTTGTTACTGCAAGGGCTTGACCAATACATTTCAATTTTTCAACAATAAAAGCATATTTATAAATGGAGTTATGTAGTAAACAGGATGTGTTCTCAGAAATGCCCAATGTAAAAATAAAACAAAAAAATCAATGAAACAATAATACAATAGAACAATAAAACAATGAAACAATGAAACAAAGCATATTTATAAATGGAGTATTGTGGTAAACAGGATGTATTCTCAGAAATATCCAATATAATAAATTAAACAATTACGGTAATAAAGTATGCTTGAACATAATTCGTTATACACATACTACGGTATTTTATAATTATTTCAAACCAGGAGAAGTTGTCCCTACACCTACCAAACCAAAATGAAATAAAAATTCCTTTAAAAGGAATAGGGCGGGCAAATGAAAAATTGTCAAGAGAAATGAAAGAATGAGTAAGTCTTCACAATTAAAAACAGGGAAAATATGACACAACATCGATTTCCAATGGGGGAATAACACAAAACGTATAAACAAAGTTAAAAGAGTTTTTAACTTTATACATTTATACGTTTGTTATTCCCCATTGGAGGTTGTGTCATATTTTCCTTGATTTTAATCTTATCTATTGCTTATCCTTTGTTCTCTGCTGGTCAGTTGGAACAGATTTTTCCCTGTTTTTATATTAACCCTTCACATCATAACAAAAGATGTTTTATGTTTACATTTTATATAAAACATTGTTATAAAACTTTTGAAGATAATAGTTATTTAAAACATTTTCGTAATCATACCTAGAGGTTTTTTTATCATCAGATAGAAAGACTTCTGCTCATCTTCTCTGGTGAGACAACAGGGCTGGGGTATCTTTCCATATCAAAGTTTAAAACTTATGAGGGGAAAAGTTTGATTTTACAATATTTCGATATTATTTTTTAACTTTGTAACTTTATTATGATTAACATTACTGTATTTCAAAGCGTCAAACTATATCATTATTTTGTCCCAACAAAAATAATCCAGGGAATAAAATATTCATTCATATGTTTATTTATTTTATTCAACCTGGGCCTTTTCTACTGGTGCACATGCATTCTAATAATTTGTCTATAATACCTTATACAAGCATCAGCAAGCACTATTTGTCACAAGATTTGAAAAGTAAATAGCCTATGTACACACTGAACACACTGAACACAATGCACATACAAGCTGTATTTAAGTACATGCCGAAGCTGTCAGTACAGTATAAAATGATATATATGACCTTCACGATGCTATTAATTTAGCCCAAAGATTAGGAAAACTAGCAAAACTGGTGAACTGGTACTGTTCAAATAAAAACATCTGCAAATCTTGCTGCAATTTCCAAATAGTATTTCTATTACTTAAATAATTATTTTTGTTATTTCTTTTAATACAAACACATTACTACCTATGACGACTGTATCGTATTACTTACATATCAAAATCAAGTAATAATTACAAAACTCGCCGTAAACTATCACCTCTGTGGGTGTTTGGGATATAACCGGCACGAATATTTTCTCAACACTGCGGCATGTGAAAAAGTAGGTCAATAGTCAGAGAATATAGGGCAGGTGCGGCACGCCGCACCCGCCCAAAAAGTGTTTGCTTGCCCTCCACAGGCCGATCCAAAATTGGGCAAAATCATGGTCGACCCTTAAAAAATGTTTATTTGTTATTTGTTGCTTTTTCTGTGTCTAAATTTCATTTGAAAGCTAAATTTGGCAAATAATATTTTCTTAAGAAGAAAATTATTACTGTAAACTCCTTTACATGTCCATTCTTCCAATAAACTTTGCGTCTTATGCCTGTAAGAATGCAATCTCTATATACCGATACACCACAAAAATCCCACCAAACGGGAAAGAAACCATACATCTTTAGCCTTTTACAGATTATACGCAGACACTAATGATTAAATATGTGGGTTTGCTTTGGTGCATGATTCGAAACTATTGGACTAGTGTTAAATTTCGTCATTGAGTTCAAGATGCTTGTAAGGTTCCAGTAGTGCCCCTGGAGTAGTGCAAACATATTCCTGATTGTCTGCTTTATACGTGAAATTATTATTTATCAGCAGCTGCCCCGGTGAGAGGCCTTTTTGTAATTTTTGACAATTTTTGACAATTTTCGTTAACCCTCCCCTAGAAATTTGCCTTTCCACCCACCCTACCCCACACACACCAGTCCCGAAAAAGTCCTGGCTACTCCACTGCTCCTAATACTAAGATGCCATTATATATTTTGCCTCTTAAAACAACTATTATTGTTATCTTTGACATGGCTTGCTCGCTACGTGTATGCAAGTAGGCAATAACACTGTATATTATGTAACGTCTTGTCCAGAAATGTATTATCTGCTGTATTGGCTTCACAATCGCTCGCTGCTATCACTACCACTATTAAATCAGTATAAAACGGTTTGGAAGAGAAGTTCTGAAAGACAATAAACAAGAAATATCAAGAGTGACAAGAGTAATTTATCCTAGACTCAATCAATAATGGACAATTGCAAATGGAGGACCTAGATTTAAGAGGGTTTAGTTACATTGAGTGTATTTTTACACAAACAAAAATATATATAATTATATGATTACGTCTTTTATTACCGAGACTGAAAAAAAAAATTGCAATGGAACATTTGTGTCATTTGGCTGTTATTGCAATTTTCAAATGCTGTTGATTTAGGAAGGAGATTTTAAACATAATATGTTGAGATCTTTTAAATCTCAATTGATTTCTAGTAACCTGCTTCAGAAAAATGCGCTCTAGGAAGAATAGGTCAATGCCAAAATAGTGTGTTTTTTTGTGCCATTGTGACTTGATTTTAACAGAGTACACGCCAAACTAAACGTATACAACGACACAGAGATTTTTTCTACATGCGTCCTTTGATCACTGTCTTCCCGCAATAATAGAAACTGCATTAGTCACGTAAATCAAGATAGGCGAGTTAGCGACTCGCTTATTTAGGTAATGGCATTGATATATACAATATATCCTAAGAAATAGTTTATAAGTTTTGAATCGAAAATGTGTCGTGGGTTCAATAGTGAAAACGCTTGTAGCTAAACATATAGGAGCAAGGCAACCATAGCATTATAAGTAAAGTAATGATGGTTTGTTTTATTTGTAACATGACCATAAAATTATTTGCAGGTTGATAACCCCCTGTAATTTTGTTGTTTGAGATTTTTTTGTAATGTGAGATTTATTTTGCTTTCGTGTTAGCAACAAAAGTATGCATTGAAATCGCATCTTTAAGTATACCGAAGTTGGACCAGCAAAATATCTAAATGTTTACATGGCTTGTTTCATTAAAATGATGTTCACATTTATTGTGTCTCAGTTTCTGTATACGTTTCATAAAAACCTGAAAATAGCTGATGGTACTTTTCAGATTACGGATAGATTGTAACTAATTTCACGCTTAGATGTGCATTTGCTATTAATGACATGATAGAACGTATGAATTTATACATCCATAAGAAATGTCAAGGCAACCATTCATAGTTGACTCCTTCTCGGTTACCAAATTTTAGCAAATAACCTTGGCCTGTAAGGACTGTTCAAGTTGTTCGTCGGAAGCCAACGTTTTGCAAGTGGCGTATAAATCACTTTAGAGCAAATTCTAATAACGCGCAGTACTCTCCTTCTTCAATTCTACCCATAATTATCACGTATAATATCAAGACAATAGATCTCATGCTTGAAACTTTTAAATGGACTAACTAGTAATAAAGCAGATGAGTGGACAGCATATCATTCCAAGTGGAATGCTCCTTGCCAAACTCACTTGGTGCTGTTGAGAGTTTTATCCATTTTTATACTCGCAGCAAGATCGCTATATTTCAATTTATTTCCATTTTACATACATAAAGAAAATTATCAGTGGCATTTTAAATCCCTCGTCTTCGTAATCCTACCCCTCCTCCACTCCAACAGATTCCGGGAGCACCTTGCACAGCGGTAGAGTGACCGGTCATATTTCGAAGAACAGGAGGATTGATGACCCTCAGTGATATTTATTTTTGCTCTTACAAATATATTCCAAGTGTTATTAAGGCCAAACTGGATATTTAGATTAGAATATTGATTACGATTCATATTTAGCCACAATGTAGCAATTTCTCGAGGGCGCAATCACATTACGACGTCATAGCCCCATAATCTATTTTTGTATCACTTGTATAAAAATCCATAGTGAGCTAAAAATGCCTCACTTAGACCTCCAGGATATGTGCTAAGACTAATATTAAGCCAATATCAATGTTATTATTGACGACAAGTCACAGTAAGATGTCCCGTCAGCCTATCTTTCACAAAATGTTATGAGCAGTATCTAAGTATTAATCATCAGTCCAGTATGGCAGGAGTTACATCTTGTCACACTTAGGAAACTCATTATATAGTGGTTTAGTATATATAAAGTTTAAAATGCATTAACTTCGCACACTTTAAGACAACACTACAACTCACTTGGAAAAGCAGGAGCAATCACACAATTCCCTGTTCAGCTTTTGCCAGGGGAAAGATGGTGTGGACCTATTGATGGCCCATAACATCTAAAGACACCTATGAATATACGCCTAACCTATACCCAAAGATGCAATCTTAGACGTCGAAGAATTTCGCGTAGATATTCATAAAATAGATCAAGATTAACATGATTCAAGGTTTTTTTTTGCCCTGTTATCCAGGGTACCTGAGATATGGCAAACTATTCTTTTCTTAAAACTTTCCAAGTTGAATAATTTGAGACCACTTCAATAAACATCGGAGCAGTTTTGTTTTCTACCCTGTGGTGGGTATCTGAATTTAACATTTGACTTTTATGGCTATAACTCAAGAACTGTACATCGGAGAAACAATACTTTTTCTGAATCCTAATAATGAGAGGAGGGATACAATCAGGTGGTTTTTTTTTCAATATTCGCCCAATTTTGAGATTTGAGCCCTGCATAAAAAAAGAGCTGTGATTTCTTGTTTAATGCAAATTAGCCTTTTTTTCTATTTCCTTTTTGGTCCTTTTTGGATATGTTGTCGGAATGTTTTTAGAGATACTTACAACATAAAAATTTGATGGTCCAATTGTGTCTGGCTCAAAACGTATATTGACTCCTCTATATGTATATCTTCGATCGTACATCTCATCTTTCCAAAAATGCAATGTAAAGTATCTAACCCACTTAACTTCAGCACTCTTGTTATCTCTAAATCTGTCAGACTATTCAATCCATAATATGATTCTAATGAACTCACAATACTGTAATGTTTCATTACGCATGTTGTTTACAGAAGATTGCGGCAACATTCCATTGTTGTAATTTCTCGGAAGTCATATCAAAATGATCCTGCTGCATGCGATATGCATATAAATAGATGTGTATACATCATTTAAGTGTCTATTCTTTTGTAATCTCGGGAGCAAATATTTCGATTGTCTATATTTTTCACAGGGAAATATTCCTAGGGTTATTTGACCATCTATACCACGCTGCTAAATGTAGGTTGACTTGTTCGATTATATATCAGGTGATTTCAACCCAAGAAACTCTGCGGTCACACGCTATGTAACAAACTGAAATTGAAGCAAGATTTAAATACTGTGAGAAATTGTGGTAAATAGGAAGCTTACTTCAGACGAAAATGTCCAAGGTAACAGGAAAATAACAAACCGTACAGACTTAATATTTAAGACGGGATATTCTTTTAATCCTTTTGAATATTTTGTGACAACACAATGTCCGGGAGGTCATAGGATTGTAGTTATAAGAGACTTCTCTATATTAATTAAAGAACCAAGTTCCGACAGCAAAGCTGATAAAATTTCATCTGCTACATCATTTGTGGACGGTCATTCAAATACCAATTAGAACCCTCTGGGATAAGTTCAGCAAGCGGTTAATGTAAGTAGGGTTTACTGCTTTTGCAATTAACATCGTAGTTGTAGTGGCATTAATGTAGAT
This sequence comes from Amphiura filiformis, assembly GCF_039555335.1. NCBI lineage: Eukaryota > Metazoa > Echinodermata > Ophiuroidea > Amphilepidida > Amphiuridae > Amphiura > Amphiura filiformis. The sequence continues at coordinate 40,995,948 of NC_092636.1, read as the reverse complement.
CGTCAAGGGACATGGTTTAGATTTCATTACGATTACCACCGCCTTCAAATCTTACGAAATAAGAGACAATTGTATTGAATTAATGGAAGTGGACGGCTATTACTAATCTTTACTTCTTAAAGTAAGATATAAAGACGTACTTCTAAGTTGTTCTAATTTTTTTATTAGAGTTAAACATAGAATTCTTCATCCAACAAAGATATTCTTTTGTAGCAAAATGTAGGTATGATTGAAATTTGAGTGACAGTTTGACTATTTTCTCCTGTAATTTTCACCTTTCGGGAAATGATAAAAAAGATGAATTATTTCTTTTCATTACTATACCACTGTCATTCTAATATGTCTGTCTGTACACTGCTTTAAAACACATTATTCTCTCAAAGAAGTCTGACAGATCCACAAGGCAGTTAGAAACATGATGCCTGTCAGCACTGTGTGGGAAACTTGTCAAAATATGATCAGAAAAAAAAAAAAAATACTGCTAAATGGCATTCAGTAATATTGATATAATTAGAAAACGAGATAAATAATTTAATTTTTCATTTTCAATTAAGAATGATAAATTTCCACAAGTTGATGCTTTACTGTTCATTGCTAATTGCGTAAGCAAATGCATATACAAAAATGTATGTACTGTATGTTTATTTGTCTTTATTTATTTCGATGTGTTTTACCTAACAATTTCGATTTATGAAGTAATGTTTAAATGCTCCCTGTTTTCTACAAGACACAAGCTTTGAAGAGCTTCCAAGTACTCTGAGAATTAATCGATGCAATTCCTGGGAAATGTAAAAAATGAAATTTCATTTTTTATTACTTCAAACGTCATAAGCAATAATGCTCCCTTTTGTCCCTGCAAAACACACACTTATACAAACCTTCCAAGTACTCTGAAAATCAATCGATGCATTTCTCGGGAAATTTCCATTTCAATTAAATTCAAATCAATTGTATAACTTTTTTCTACAAAACACTTTACAATATGCAAATTTGTATTAACAGAATACAAATTTACGTTATTTTCAGAAAACAATTTCAAATTGAAATTGTAAATTGCTCATTCATTAATTGAAAACCAATCAAATTATGGTAAACACGATGTATTCACCCCTTCCACAATACAATGTATAATAAAATTAATAAGAATCAATAGATATATCAAAGTATTATAAAAAAGAACCAATATTTCAAGTATGCTTTTTTCTGTATGAATGGGGATCTTTTAAACATAACCTACACAAATATTTTAAACACACAAACTCAAAATGCGAGGAGTTGTCTCTATACCATAACCGTGGGTATATCGGGCTCCCAAGACAAGGGGCAACATTTCCAAATCCCGGTACTAAAATGACCTAACCGAGACAAGCGCGCTAAGCTCGTGAAATTGGAGCGCTAAAACAATTTTGGCCTAAAACCGGTCGGGGTATTTTGAGGCGGAGCGAAACAAATGACAGAAATGTAAGGTATGAGCAACTGCATTAACCTTTTAATTGTTTGTGGAATTGCATTAATGGTTAGTCCCATAACATTCTGTATAAACTGTACTTGGGTTTACAGGTCCACATCAGTGTGATAATATATAGCAGTGTGGTCTAGTAGATGCGATATCCGAATACCCGCAAGAACTAAGTTCGTAAAAAAATATAATTTGTGGTAAATTACTGGATAATTATACCGTCTGGAAAAATAATACAATGCCCCAACACAACGTTTTGTATAATCATTTTGGTACGATTTAAACAGAGTAAACGCTTAACGAAACGTACGCAATGATACATAGACTTACCTACAAGCGTCCTCTATCTATTTTATATCTGAAAATAATACAATAGAAAGGGACAGTTCAGACATATCATTCCAAGTACAAAGCTCCAGGTAAAATCCACCTTTTTCCTTAAACCTTTCTAGGCATTGTTGACCTGTTGCTTTCAGGAAAGAAAGTTTCTTATTACTAAGACCCAGTGTTTCAGGCGGTTTTTATGTTTGAAGGTGCAACATTACCACCACGTTTAGAAATTCATCATCACGACACTTGTTAACAAACCGTTTCCGAAGATTGACAGATAAGATGACTTCAGACGCAAAGTAGTCTTTTTTAAGTATGTCTTTGATTATAGGTGTTGCTAGTGTATCAGTAAGAACACAATATTTATATCAACTAGTGCTTGATATATTTGGCTATCAGACGACAAAACCAAATTTAATGTATTTGGCAATTTCACATACATTCCATTTCACTGTGCTCAACAGTCAAAAAAGTTTCAAAATCTCTCGTTTCAAAGTATTGATTATCAGCCCATCTTGACAAAGTTTACATCTTGTCACTTTGGGGCAATACATTTTGTATAGATAACACTGTAGGGATATCGAGTTGTGTTATAGACGGCAAGTAATTCAAGACAAAGTTTTTAACACATTGGCCTTTACGCATTATAAAACAATACTACAATGACACAAAACCACTTTCAGAAACAGGGGCAATTACACCTTTCACTGTTCAGCTTGTATAAAGTTTCGCCAGGGGAATGACGGCTCGGAAGGACCATTTGTAATATATATACAGACATTAATTCGACAAAATAACGAAAGTTTACGTGACTATCAAGTTAAGTCAAATTGGTTGAATAGGAAGAGAGGCACACGGGAATGGGGTAATTGAGCTAACGTCTTTTGACAATAAGAACATATTTCTTTATTATGGCGATTCGTCTGATTAAACATAAACCATTTTAATTGGAAACATTAGAAAATGAATACAAATTGGAAGATATGAGTGTTATTTCTCAATCAATGCAACAATAATATGAAGAAGTATATGTATGGAAAGTCGGGTGTAGGACGTATGTATAAGTATCGAATTCATAACGTATAATGTTTGAAACCGTGAAATCATTATTGGTTAGCTTGTGTGTAAATGAGTATACCTTGTATTCATCTGATTAAAACAATCAGGGCAGAATGATATAAAATGAACTTCCATTTACCAGTATACTTCGACTAGATCTATAAATGCGTATATATAAATACGCATATGACCCATGGGCACGACATACCAAGACCGGCAAGCGTGACCAAATCATCATGCATTGGCCACTATACAGAAGAGGATAGGAACTCTGTAGATAAATATCATCAACGACGGAAACAATATAATCACAAAGTTGAACAAAATAAACAATTTTGCTGCACAGTAGTCTCATGTTGCTCCGCCTTTGCATTCAAATAGGAAGACCACCCGCTATGTAGAATTGTCTACAAACTGTTATGGCAGCGCGGTGGTCACGTGCGTATGTATAAAAAAAGTATTTATAAATATGATCGAAGCATACTGTTTACGAACAAAGTAAGGAAAACTAATTTCGGTTGGTTGCGAAAACGATTCTCTCATTAAGTCAATTACAGTTACTTAAGTATTCAACTATTATTTGAAGACAGACATGATCTTTAAATTCATATTAACATGTATCAATTGCTTTGAATTTGGTCTTGCATGGTGATTTATGGACAGTCTGTCTACATCCGATCTCACCTTTCAATAATACAATGTATATAAGCTGCCATCAACATATCATTGTCGAAAATCAGCATTCACGTAATCAATAAATCTGTCAGACTATTGAATTTATAACATATGGACTTAAAATACTGTAACTTTTCATCGCGTATGTTGTTTGATGGATGACGCTCACCAAATATTGCAGCATTATCTTTGATTCGATATTGTGTTTGGGTAACCTTATATTGTAGACTCCCATCTGAGCTGCAAATATCAGTATTTTGAAATGCCCTAAAGATGTATAACATATTTTATTGCGTTGAAAAAATTGGATTATTCGTCTAGCGCATACAGTGCAACAAAACTGACATGAATATGTTGGCCCATCGTTGCTTCATCACATCACATGCTTAAATAACATTCAAAGGTGAATTGTCTTTTTTTTCATCAAAGGTGGTTTTACCAGGAGACACTGGTACACTCAAATCTAAAGCATTGTTATTCACCACGTTCGTTTTAATTTTAAAATTGCACCAAACAATGAAAGAGATGGGTGGAGTAAGCCGATGCACCACAAACACCGCCCTGTACCGAAGTAAGAGTAGATACGGTTTACAGCTAAAGGGACTCACCACTTCTGTGAAGTTATCAAGTATCTTCTCAATGAACACTCTATAGATGGAAGCACTCTAGCTGTGTAGAATGACTATTTCCAAGTCAGATGGAATGGAGTCAAGAACTTAGAGTAGAGAGATCGCCACCTGAAACTAAATAAGATGGGCAGAGGACAGACAGGCAGAGCAGGCCCTGGCTTTAGAAATAGTGGAAGCTAATCAAAGACATAAAGCCGCAGGAGCACAGAAGTCAAAGATGTCAAAGATGTGGATGAAAAAGATAAGTTTGTTTACCTATATGGTTTTGCCAAGCAGGGACGATGGCCCAAGTGGGACTCCGCCATGCAAGTTGACACACCATAGATAAAACTGCTGTACGTGTGAACTGTTGTCGTTCCATATCAACGCCATACATGACCAACTGCCAACCCCACGAACCTAAAATTATGGGGCAAGACCAATCTAGAATCCTGCTAGCTATGGCATCACAACAATTGTACACTGTTCTACATCATAACTGGTTGCAATTTCACACTGCAAAGTGGGCGATACAACTGGCGTCATGACCGAACTTTAAAAGCATTCATCAATGAAGCTAATCAAAGGACATATGGTATGCCTGACAATGTAAACCACCGCGCTACTATCGCATTCCGCACTGCAGATGGTACAGCCTACATGAACTCAGCCTTTCCTCTTCCAAAGAAGGAATGTACAAACATCCTAAAAAAGGCTAACGACTGGTCATTCCTAATGGATGAAGAACACAAACAAATAGTTCATGAAAGTTCATCTGTGTTGGTATAAATCATGATTTTGATTTAAACTTTTGATCCAAATACAAGGAATTAATTCCTACCTCGGAATTCCAACGAATTTCAACAAAGACGGGGGCCGGTTCAAGCTTTCAGGAGTCTACGAGTCTGTTATCAGGTCAAAGGGCAAGAAAATCATGACCTGATACAGTCACTCACTCGCTGATAAAAGATGGAGTACCATCTGAAAATTCCGAGGTAGGAATTAATTCCTTGTGTTTGGATCAAAAGTTTAAATCAAAATCACAAACAAATAGTGTTCACTCCCAAAATAGCTAAATGTAATGTATTTGGCAATTTCACATACATTCAATGTCACTAATAACAGTCAAAAAAGTTTCAAAATCTCTCGTTTCAAAGTATTGATTATCAGCCCATCTTGACAAAGTTTACATCTTGTCACTTTTGGGCAATTCATTTTGTATAGATAACACTGTAGGGATATCGAGTTGTGTTATAGACGGCAAGTAATTCAAGACAAAGTTTTTAACACATTGGCCTTTGCGCATTATAAAACAATACTACAATGACACAAAACCACTTTCAAAAACAGGGGCAATTACACCTTTCACCGTTTATGTTGTATAAAGTTTTGCCAGGGGAATGACGGCTCGGAAGGACCATTTGTAATATATATGCAGACATTAATTCGACAAAATAACGAAAGTTTGCGTGACTATCAAGTTAAGTTAAATTGGTTGAATAGGAAGAGAGGCACACGGGAATGGGGTAATTGAGCTAACGTCTTTTGACAATAAGAACATATTTCTTTATTATGGCGATTCGTCTGATTAAACATAGACCATTTTAATTGGAAACATTAGAAAATGAATACAAATTGGAAGATCTGAGTGTTATTTCTCAATCAATGCAACAAAAATATGAAGAAGTATATGTATGGGAAGTCGGGTGTAGGACGTATGTATAAGTATCGAATTCATAACGTATAATGTTTGAAACCATGAAATCATTATTGGTTAGCTTGTGTGTAAATAAGTATACCTTGTATTCATCTGATTAAAACAATCAGGGCAGAATGATATAAAATGAACTTCCATTTACCAGTATACTTCGACTAGATCTATAAATGCGTATATATAGATACGCATATGACCCATGGGCACGACATACCAAGACCGACTAGCGTGACTAAATCCTCATGCATTGGCCACTATACAGAAGAGGATAGGAACTCTGTAGATAAATATCATCAACGACGGAAACAATATAATCACAAAGTTGAACAAAATAGACAATTTTGCTGCACAGTAGTCTCATGTTGCTCCGCCTTTGCATTCAAATAGGAAGACCACCCGCTATGTAGAACTGTCTACAAACTGTTATGGCAGCGCGGTGGTCACGTGCTTATTTATAAAAAAAAAGTATTTATAAATATGATCGAAGCATACTGTTTACGAACAAAGTAAGATAAACTAATTTCGGTTGGTTGCGAAAACGATTCTCTCATTAAGTCAAGTACAGGTACGTAAGTATTCAGCTATCATTTGAAAACAGACATGAATTTTAATTTCATATTAACACGTATCAATTGCTTTGAATTTGGTCTTGCATGGTGATTTATGGACAGTCTGTCTACATCGGATGTCACCTTTCAATAATACAATGTATATAAGCTGCCAACAACATATCATTGTCGAAAATCAGCACTCTCGCAATCTATAAATCTGTCAGACTATTGAATTTATAACATATGGACTCAAAATACTGTAACTTTTCATCACGTATGTTGTTTGATGGATGACGCTAGAATCTTTCATCACCAAATATTGCAGCATTATCTGTGATTCGATATTGTGTTTGGGTAACCTTATATTGTAGACTCCCATCTGAGCTGCAAATATCAGCATTTTGAAATGCCCTGAAGATGTATACCATATTTGATTGCGTTGAAAAAATTGGATTATTCGTTTAGCGCATACAGTGCAACAAAACTGACATGAATATGTTGGCCTATCATTGCTTCATCACATCATATACTTAAGTAGCATTCAAAGGTGAATTGTCTATTTGATCAAAGGTGGTTTTACCAGGAGACACTGGTACACTCAGATTTAAAGCATTGTTATTCACCACGTTCGTTTTAATTTTAAAATTGCACCAAACAATGAAAGAGATAACTGGAGTAAGCCGATGTACCACAAACACCGCCCTGTACCGAAGTAACAGTAGATACGGCTTACAGCTAAAGGGACTCACCACTTCTGTAAAGTGCATGCAAGTCATCAAGTACCTTCTCAATAAACACTCTATAAGCACTCAAGCTCTGTAGAAAGACTATTTCCAAAAGAAGAAGGCAAATCAAGTCAGATGGAATGAAGTCAAGAACTTGAGTAGAAAGATTGCCACCTGAAACTAAATATGATGTGCAGAGGACAGACATGCAGAACAGGCCCTGGCTTTAGAAATAGTGGAAGCTAATCAAAGACATGAAGCCGCAGGAGCACAGAAGTCAAAGATGTCAAAGATGTGGATGAAGAAGATAAGTTTGTTTACCTGTATGGTTTTGCTAAGCAGAGACGATGGCCCAATGGGACTCCACCATGCACGTTGACACACCATAGAAAGCGCTGCTGTACGTGGGGACACCCAAACTGTTGTTGTTCCATATCAGCGCTATACATGACCAACTGCCAACCCCACGAACCTACTGGAAAATTATGGGGCAAGAACAATCCTGCCATCTATGCCATCACAACAATTGTGCACTGTTCTACATCGTAAATGGCTGCAACTTCATACTGCAAAGTGGACGATACAACTGGCGTCATGACCAAAACTTAAAAGCATTCATCAATGAAGCTAATCAAAGGAAACATGGTATGCCTGACAATGTAAACCTACTCGCTACTATCGCATTCCGCACTGCAGATGGTACAACCTACAGGAACTCAGCCTTGCCTCTTCCAAACATCCTAAAAAAAGCTAACGACCGGTCAGTCCTAATGGATGAAGAACACAAACAAATAGTGTTCACTCCCCAAATATAACAGACAGCTAAACGTCCTGGCATTACTATCTACTCTGAAAGGACAAGAACAGTAATTATAGTTCACTGTCCCAATGGAGAAATGCCAGGAAAAAGTGCAAAAATCAATCAGATGTGAGGGCGAGAATGGCGGTTGGTGATCAAGACCTTGTAGCTGAGTGCAAGAATAGAGGTTGGTACATCCACTATTTCCCAATTGAAGTAGGAAGCAGAGGCTTTTACAATACCTCACTGGCTTTTACAACACCCCATCACTAAGCAAAATAATGCCAGGGTCCATGCAGGCATCACTTCCATATTAACAAAAACGCCTCTGAAGACACGCTGAAGATCCCAATGTCCATATGTCTTAATGAAACAAATCAATCTGATAAGGATAAAGCATTCACTATGGTATGGGTAAAAGGTATTAAATGAGGCTATAATCGTCTTTTGTGATAGTGTGTCATAGTCGCCTACTGACACCATTAGACTTTCTTCTCATCGGATTTGCCCCGCGGATATCCAACTAGTTTGCCCCGCAACTAACCACGAAATATGGATATCCAACAAGCTTAGGGTTAGGGTTTAGGGTTAGGTTAGGGTTTAGGGTTATGGTTAATGTTTAGGGTTAGGGTTAGGGTTTAGGGTTAGGACTATTATTATTATTATTATTATTATTATTATTATTATTATTATTATTATTATTATTATTATTATTATTATTATTATTATTATTATTATTATTAGTGTTATTATTATTATTATTAGTGTTATTATTATTATTATTATTATTATTATTATTATTATTATTATTATTATTATTATTATTATGATTATTATTATTATTATTATTATTATGACAGGAAAAACCTGGTAATAGTTCTAAACAAATACTCAATAAAATCGCAAAAGCGACATCTAATTGAGAAGAAAATGGCCTATGATGAAAGCACAAATACTTGTTGTGTAAAAGAAGTTTACAACTATTTCAATTCAAATCGTAGTTGTAGTAGCATTATTGTGATTCCTCTGCTTAAATTGACTATGGACATGGTTTGGATTTCGATGCGGTTACTCCACATATTAAAAATGGTGTCTCGTTTGATTCTTGAAAGGGTCAGAACTATTCTATCAATCAAAATTTAATAATCCTCTAAAATGTTGTATTCATTCTAATTTATTTACTTGCTTTTTAAAAGAATTTGATGGACACGAAAATGAATTACTCGTCGAGAAAAGACATACAATGGCAGCATAATATAGTTGTGATTTAGATTTGGAGTGACAGCTTGACAATTTTCTCCGGCAAATTTCATCTTCAGGAAGCGACAACAATAACGAATTATGAAATTGTTGTTCGTTGTGCTACTGTCATTTTTACATAATTGTATTAACACATGTTGTTATTTCAGCGAAGTCTGACAGTTTTAAACGGCAGTAAGTAGCCTGTTATTTAAATTGAACAGCTTGTCAGGGCAACGTAATACATATAGAAAGCCACATGTATATTATTGGTTAACTCTTAGATTTGATATGAAATCTGATAACAATAGTTAATTCTAAAATTAACATTGTATATATCAATTGTCTACATACGCCAGTCCTCCTTAAGCATATTTACATTATTTTAATACACGGACTACCAGGGTTTTTTGCTCCATGCTTTGGTGTTCAATTGATCAGTTTGGCAACAGGTTCGCTCATACTCCTGATATCCAGAAAGGAAATGATGCAAGGCTTACAACTAGCATAACAGAATCCTGAGCTTTTTTCGAAGAAAATATTACAAAATGTGATTTTATTTTACTGCCTCAAGGAAGGCAAACGGACTATATCAGTATTTTCAGTGTGATAACGATAAAAGTATTAAATCATCGTTCGTGACGTAAATATATGTAAAATGGTAAATTGTGACATGTAGACCGTCCTCATATCGGAGTCAATGTTAAATGGAAAGATCCTTTCCTGGCGCAGACATTAGAAGCGATTATGACTTGGTGTTGTTACCGATGAGAAAAATTGAGAGAAGTCATGTATAAATAATTTTTACCTAGAACTAGCCCCGTTCACAAACCACGACGCCTCCCGAAAAGCGAGCGAAGCGAGCTCCGATCGTAGCTAGGGAATATCTTGGATCATCATAGGTACCAGAGTACCTAGAAAAGCTTAAGGGTCCAGAAATTGCGGTTGAATTTGAGGCTAAGACTGGAGGCCGATTTGCTCCACTTAGAGCAGCCAACTGGGACATGGAGAGTTTTATCAACCAGTCGAATGAAAACGTAATGAGCACAATGGGCAAAGTAAGAAAGACGAAACAGGCATGGATGACACAGGCGCAGAGAGATGAAGAAGCGGCATTACATAAGTGACATAAGAGCTCAGGCGACCATACCAACTACTGCAGAATCAACAAGGAAGTAAAGAAACCAACTAGTGAATCAAAAGAGCAGTGTGATGCAACACCAATATGGAGCGTAACAACATTACAGCAAGTTTCCAAACCATCAGAGACCTCACAAAGAAGAAGCTGGTAGAGCAACAAGGATGGAAATCTTTTAACTGAAAAGAAGAAAAGGAATATTGTGAAGAACTTTACAACTATAACTAAACATCAGACCATAACCTGTTAGATAGGATGAAGACAATAGCAAACACAGCGCAAGAGGAAGACACACCAATATCAATCCTCACCTCTGAGGTTGAAGAGGCCATAAATAAAAATGAAGGATGGGAAGTCACCAGGCACCGATAATATACCGGCAGAGATGTTGAAGAATTGTGGGCCAGAAATAATCGAAGCTTACACAAAATTTTGCAATGAGTTATGGACATAAGGAATCTGGCCATCATCCTCATGGACACAGTCAATGATCATTCCTCTCCCAAAGAAGGGCAACATTAAATATTGTGTACTACCATAATAATCGGGCTACATCCTAGCATAATACTTGTTCAATACTTATAAAAGTGTTATGCTGCTAGCAGATGAAATACGTGAGCGGTTTTTCGACAAGTCTGTCTGCTGTCACCAATCATCTTTAACATCTTTCTTGAGTATATATCATGATGGAAGCCCTTAATTGTTGAAGGGAACAGTCAAATTAGGAGGGTGAACTGTTATTAACTTTCGTTGATGAGATTGACCTGAAGAATTGAACTAAGTGATCTCACAAGAAGGCTGGATGACAGTTCAAGGCAATGTGGCATGGAAATCAATGCTGATAAGTATTCAATATAGTACGATGGGTTCTGATGGAAATGAAGAAATTCACTTTGGTGGGAAAGAACTTCAAACAGTTACACAGTTTAAATACATTTGTGCAACCATCACAGATGATTCTAAAATCAGAATTGCTGTAGCGACATGATAATCAACCCTAAAACTCATTTGGAGAGACAAGAACCTCTCAATGGTATCAAGAATGAGCCTCCTGAGAGCATTGGTAGTTTCCATTTTCCTGTATGGGTGTGATATTTGGACGCTAAATGCAGAGATAGAAAACAGATACCGTATGTGATGCGATCAAGCAAAATCAGTCAGAACTCGGATATATTAATTTTGAGATATAGCCAAACAAAGGAACTATTTCGTTTTGTTTCCTGTTGTTTTGAAATCTCTGTAATTGCTCATATCTTTGGAACTGCTTGTTCAATTTAAATGGGGTTTTCTGCAAAATCTAACTCTGTAAATGATGTTTACTATCCTATAAGAAACTGAAAATTTAATATTTCCGAGTTCCGACTGATTTTGCTTGATCGCATCACATATATGAACTACATGAGAAGACTCCTCCAGGTCCACTACTCTACAGATAATTCCAACAAAACAGGTAAGGGCAATGATGTTTACTTAGCTAAGGTATTTTAAGACCTTGTCAATTTAACGAACAAATCTATGAAAGTAAGGTTAAGTTGACTAAAGGATGTTTTGACGAATAATATTACGGATCTGTGCTTGTTATTTCAGTACCCGTAGAAGGGTGGCTATCATGGTCTATACAAACCTTTCTGTAACTTCTGCAAATAAGTGCTGTTTGTGTTAGTGCAGTTTACCACTATTTCAATTAACATTGTAGTTGCACCAGTAGTCAGTGACATTAGTTTGTGATTCCTCCGCTTTCATTGTGACTAGCGAACTGTTTTTTCAGACTATAGCGATCCTTATGTTCGGACTAACGACCCTTAGTAATAGGGTCTGTGAATTCAAGACAACATAAGCACTCATGTTAATATAAAAAAACCGGATAGATTGAGCAAAATACACCTTTTTTGGTCGAGTTTTTTTTTTAAATAGCACTATATTTTACAGTGAGGTCAATATATTTTAGCATTGTCCATAGCAATTAAAACTTCCAAGTAGTGTGTATTTAGACAAGCCTTCCTGGTGATTAAGGATATGAGGCCATCGTTCAAGTGCTGAACTAGAGTGACAATGTATAAAGTCTAGGTAATGTATAGAGATAGGGCCCCGATTCTGCAAGAAAAAAGAATAATGCTTATTATTGGACTGGAAAAACTGGGCGTTGCTGAGAGTCAGACTAATACCTACTTTGATCTTAGCAAAGTAGGTATTAGTCTGGGACCTCTTTTTGTATTGGACCTCTTTTTGTACTTGGACCTCTTTTTGTAATTGTCCAAATTGCAGGCAAATGTAACTTACCTGCATTTTCCCCCTCTATTTTATTTTTTCCCTTCCCTTCTTTTTTGGGCGGTCTTAGAGGTGCCTGGCACCTGTTCGCTCCAGCCATTCACTGGACTTTTTAAAACAAATGTTCCTTTCATAATATTGTGTAATTTTTGATGTAACTTATGTGCAATATTATATATTTCTTGTAACTCTGTGCCAGTGATAAAGTGTAATAAATAAAATAAAAAATAAAAAAAATAAAAAAGTATACTGCTTTCATTTCCTCAAGGCAACAACTCACTTTCACTTAACATTCACGCGTGTCAACAGTCCAATTACCCCCGAAAACCCCGCCGTGCATCAAAAATCATTGGCTTTTTGACCGCGCTTGCGTCAAAATACATGAGAAAATACTGACGTGTCTCCAAAACATTTGTAATTGGTGTGAATAATAATACCACGCTACGCGCTCACCGAACTCGATCGCAGTCACCAATGTGTGTTTGTGCGGTTTGTATGTTTTTCTTTTCTTGTTTCTGCACTTGAAATATTTATCTGAACTTACTTACAAAGATTTCCGATCAGCTGTTAAAAGTATATTACAACATAAATTCATGGAACCCGGGCCTGGAACACATAACAAACCTGGCCCAGCCGGAATCTAAATTCTAAATTGAATACTTGAGAGAATATTTGGTTATACACTGGTAAAAACAGGACATACCAATTGTAAATATTAGCCACGCATTGAGTCCATTTACCTTGAACATGATTGATTTTTTTTGGTAGATGTTGACGTTCTAAACAAAAAGCATTATTTAACTGCTCATTTGCACATTAAATCACAACATAAAAGCCTGGGGTTTTTGCAGCTCAATTTAGGGTCGATTAGCTTACATGTACGATGCAAAATGCCTGTCGTTGTACAAGAAAAAGTTCATGATAATCATGCTGCAGATATGCGATAGTATTATAAGCAATTAAATCAACAACATGATCTGCCAAAAATAACAGCAGAGAAACCCATGCAGGTAGAAAGGAAGCGGTTTACTGGTTTCTTGAAAAAATCTCCCAGATGAAATTCCCGCAGTACCTTCTGCTAAGGTGTAGAGTTTGGATTAATGTTATTATATAAACATCTGTTTCCTAGGACATCGGCCGTGGTTTACGTTACAACATTAGCTAGTTTCTAAAAGAGGAGGATGCTCCTTGTAATATACTCTCCCTACTGGAAAATGGTAATGAAATCTAATATAAACTTTGTTTAGGCTCAAGTTAATGTTCTTGTGAAATGGATCAAAATGTTGTTCTTATAGACACTAAAAGAGTCGAAAACCCAATAAGACCTTGTCGTATGGATCCCGAATGATGTTTAACCGTAAAAACCGTCATCAAACTCATCTATGTAAGTGCATCGGTAGATTGAACTGGCAAACAGGAACAAAGAAATCGTTAAGTACTTTGTGTTTACGAATGAAAACATTAACTCTGCTTGATAACATTATGAAAACTATTCCAAAGTAACTAAATCGACAGAAAAACTACATCACCAACCTCAAGAATGTTAACAACAACAATAACAGCTGGGTTATTTTTGACATTTAATTGCAACCTTATTTTCTTGTGCTGCGCAGAGGATTCACCCGGGAATATTTTCAGAATACAAGAAGCCTTATACATATTTTAAAAGATACGAATTAGAAATAAGGAGAATAGCGTGTCCTTCGTCCGCATTGTGAAGCACCGTCTTACACGATCTCACTTACAATGTTTGTGTTACATGCATTTTGTTTATTTCATTACTTTCTTTAATTGTTTAAGTAGTTGTGTTATTTGACATTGTTTTTGTTTGGTTGAGTTTATTATTTGTAAAATTTATCATCAAAGCTCTTACATTTAGATATACGAACAAAAATTGCATTTAGTGAATTTAGTTGATGCACGTTCTCAACCATTAGTTATAAATAAGGACATACAAGTAGCAACGGGAGAGATAGGGCGGTTCATTTAAACCATAACATATTAAAGGGTATGCACTCGGTATTGATGTGGATCGCTCTTCCGAGTTCTCTTTTCTTTACGCACCCCACCATAAGAATGAATATTGAGAAAAAATGGCATCTTTCTTTACCATACTATTTAACGGTCAGTATTGCACTTCTTGGTATCAATACGTATCTATTTCAAATAATGTCAAAGTTAATCATTTATTATGTTTCTGGAAGGAGTGTTACTAATGTTTTAAGCAGATGTCGCATGAATTTATAATACACGTAAAAGTATTCACAAAGTAGATCACAAGTTGAGGAACGTGCCGTTCATATCATACAGCTTTGAAATTAATATGGAATATTTTTCGCAAAGTTCCAAGACTGGTCTGCACGGAGTCTGCATAGACCGCACGGGCTAAATACAGGGTGTCCCCCCCAAAAAATGAGGCCCCTCATTGCGCCCTCTTTTTCTCCTATTTTTGAAAAGTTGATCAAATATATTTTAGTATGTAAAAAACCTTGAGTTGTTAGCTTTAATAAACCAAAACAATTATTTCAATCGGCTCACAACTTTTGAAGATATGCCCTTTTGAATAAAAGTACCCGTTTTGCACTCTGTCCACGGGTAGCAAACAGAGTGGTTGGGATGGCTCATGCTGTGGAGTGGTTTGCACTATCACCAGACCTCACACCACTTGATTCTTTTTTCCTTTGTGGCAAAATCCATCTTCGCAAACGTATTACTGAATGCATTCGCAAGTATCCAGCGCACAAGGATGGTACGCAACGCAATTGATGCAATGAGGACCAGGGCTGAAACCTGTATTCGCCAAGGAGGCAACCAGGTAGAGGGCAGAGCAGCCTTTTAGGGCTACCTTTTATCCTACAAAGAGAAATGACTTATGTTGTAAATAAAAAAAAAGCAAGAAACAACAAAGTAAGAAAGTAAGAAACATAAGTCCCATTCGGCATCCATTTTACCCACAAATTAATGACACTATTAACAAAATCCATTGCTCATAAACCCACCGCTAAAGCCCATTCCATAAATAAAGTTATTTTATAAAGTTATCATTGAGGAATGTTTCATATTCATGCATGGTATGTGTGCTCCTTTCCAATCTTTGAAGTAGCCAAACCTTCTCCGTGGACAGAGTGAAAAACGGGTACATTTCTTTAAAAGAGCATATCTTCGAAAGTTGTGAGCCGATTGATATAATTGTTTTCGTTTATTAAAGCTAAGGACTCAATGTTTCTTTACATACCAAAATATATTTGATCAACTTTTCAAAATAGGAGAAAAAGAGGGCGCAATGAGGGGCCTCTTTTTTTTGGGACACCCTGTATTAATTGGGGTGTGTCGGGAGATGGTGTCAAATAATTGTTTGATAGAAAATGTGCTTTCGATATGTTTACATTATGGTGCTCATAATGTAGCGAATTTGCCTAAAATGGCCGATTTAGGGAGGCTGAATTTGAGTTTTGTGGGGGACACAGTTTCGGACTTTATGAAACGTGGTTCTGTTATTATCAAATTTATAGGAGTTTGAGGTGATATTTCTTAAACTTCGTCAGCAACTGGCATTCATCACAGCTAAAATACACTTACAATATACCAAGTTTTTGAACAGGGGCGGAGCTTAAAATAGGGCTCTTAAAAGCTGTACGTACTCAGAAAGTTTGAATGGCCCCTGGGGCCAAATGTTATAAACTTGCGGTACAAAAACAACTGTGCGGATTCCTGGTTGTCCAATGAACTCACACTGTTTCTTTGTGTAAAGTAAGTTCATAACATTTGGCCCCAGGAGACAATTCAAATTTTCTGAGTGCATACCACTTAATAGAGCCATATTTTGTAAAGCTCCTCCCACTTTTAAAACTGGCAGATCACAGGTGCATTTCAGTTCTGACGAACACTTATTGGTATTTAGGTTCAATAACATTGCCTCAAATCTAAATACATTTGATAATATCAGAATAATGTTGCTCAATTTCAGAAATTTTACCCCCACAAAATTCAAATTCAGTCTCCTTAAATCCGCCATTTTAGGCTAATTTACTACATCATGAGCGCCATAATGTAAACTAATGGAAAGCACATTTTCTGTCAAACAATTATTTTACACCATCTCCCGACCCCAATTAATATTTAGCCCGTGCCGTTTATGCAGACCTCTACCAGACCAGTCTTGGAATTTTGCGAAAAAGTATTCCATATTAAATGTCAAGTCTGTATTAGAGGGGCGCGTGATGTTCCATAAGCCTCGCTTCTTGCGCCCATTCATTCCTAACTTTCATTTGTTTGTGCATGCCGCATGATGATCCTGTATCTCAATTTTTGTAACCATTTTTCCAAGGCTTATGCCGGGGCTACTAACTGTAAACCAGGAGTAACATGCCACTTTACAACAATCGTATTTCAGTACTTTCTGTATGATGCGGTTTGTAAAAAACAAAAATATCGGAACATTATGAACCACCATGTTTCTATATAATATCGTTATTATCACTATTAACACATTGGGCTCAAAAGTAATGTTTCATAAACCGCCGGGTCAGTACAAAACGATCATAATGATTTCAACTTATGTATGTAAAAAATGCAAATCACAACTTTATTTATCTCATACAAATCAATGCGCGTATGTACCGCATGTATGATTGAAGTCGAATGTTTACAAATCACTGTATATGTAGCTTTATTATCATCATTTCTTTAAAACCAAATGGATTATATTAATATACTTTCTTTCCTATATTCAATATCATTGATATATACTAAAGTATTCTGAAACGTACAAATTGTGTGCAATTGAATGGAACCGCACGTGAGTTATAATAACGTGTAAGTTGTGGTCTTCACTATGATTGGCTGGCTTGTTTACAAGACCAGCCATGAAAACCACACTTGATAAAAGTTGCACTGCACATTCGGCGTTGATGATACAGCAGCTCTGTACCTGTAGAGCTGGAGTTAGTATATACTAGAATGTGCTTTTAAGTTCAAGCTTGAGCTTTAATATCATGCTAACATGACTTCATTAATTTTGTTTTCATGTTATTGTCCTAACACGAGAGATCCGAAATGGATATTCGTGCCTAAGGACAGGAAGGTCATTTTTAGCAATCATCACACGAAAGACCAGAAATGGATACTGTGCTGAAATTTGCATAGATCCAAGTTCGGAATCTATGGTTTCTTGTATGCTTTTATATGATATACCATATAGGCCTATATTATATTAGAAAAACGATATAATTCAACTATAGACATTCTTCAACTAAGTAGCATGTTACTAGTATAGGTTGTACTGCTATGAATAAGTAAAACAGTAAGCCTATAGAGTGTCTGGAATTATTCAATATTACGGCGCAAGATGACATTGTCATGGCGCTGTAGTAATTCGTGAGAGCTTTAGTAAAAGCTAACCGATACATAATTCGACACATCGAATTTATGTTCAAAATCTAAACATGGGTCAGTTTTAGAACCATTCTAGACCTTCGCAGCGCAACTGATGACGGAGTGTAACTCCAGAAACGTGAATTTGTATATAAGCTTGCATACAGCTTGCAAATCACGTCTTGCTAGCTGTATGTTTAGTAGCAACGGATTTAGCTTGTTCCAATTTTGGTAGATAATCATGATATTGGAACAAAGTATAGCTAATTGCCGATATGAGTGGGTTTCGTTTGAGAATATGTTATGCGCAGAGTAGCATAACTTAATACATTTGCAAGGCTCCAAAGAGCAGGCAAAAGAGACTTCTAGTAAAATCATCATTATCATAAAATATAGTACCAAGTGCAGGTACATATAAAGTATACTTGCTTTCAAGTCTGAAAGAAAATTATGTGAACTCCATTAATTGCAAGTCTTTGCTATGTGTTTTAAGCTGTATGGAATTAATATTTTGTTTAATTCCTAGTTAGCACGCTTACTTTTCAGAACGCCGCATTAAAAGCCAATAAGACATGTAACACTGATCTCTCACAAAGTTGTTTAGATTAATCAATATTGTTATACCATGTACACGGTAGAGTGAAGAGATCAGATGTTGTTTAACATGTTTAGATGTTTACAGCATGATTCGATATTTCGGGTATTTCTAGCCAGAATTACCCGAGGGATTTCAGATAGAAATTCCTTACAAAAATGAGACTCTAAATTGTTCCATAGTTTTGGATATTTCTATGTTTTTCGTATTATATTTTCATCGCCCAATGAGATAGCTTCTGACTGGATTCAGGTTCTGTCCGGGACCTGCCGCAGTTATAAAGCTGTATGTTTAGTAGCAACGGATTTAGCTTGTTCCAATTTTGGTAGATAATCATGATATTGGAACAAAGTATAGCTAATTGCCGATATGAGTGGGTTTCGTTTGAGAATATGTTATGCGCAGAGTAGCATAACTTAATACATTTGCAAGGCTCCAAAGAGCAGGCAAAAGAGACTTCTAGTAAAATCATCATTATCATAAAATATAGTACCAAGTGCAGGTACATATAAAGTATACTTGCTTTCAAGTCTGAAAGAAAATTATGTGAACTCCATTAATTGCAAGTCTTTGCTATGTGTTTTAAGCTGTATGGAATTAATATTTTGTTTAATTCCTAGTTAGCACGCTTACTTTTCAGAACGCCGCATTAAAAGCCAATAAGACATGTAACACTGATCTCTCACAAAGTTGTTTCGATTAATCAATATTGTTATACCATGTACACGGTAGAGTGAAGAGATCAGATGGTGTTTAACATGTTTAGATGTTTACAGCATGATTCGATATTTCGGGTATTTCTAGCCAGAATTACCCGAGGGATTTCCAGATAGAAATTCCTTACAAAAATGAGACTCTAAATTGTTCCATAGTTTTGGATATTTCTATGTTTTTCGTATTATATTTTCATCGCCCAATGAGATAGCTTCTGACTGGATTCAGGTTCTGTCCGGGACCTGCCGCAGTTATAATTACATTTGTGCAACCATCACAGATGATTCTAAAATCAGAATTGCTGTAGCGACATGATAATCAACCCTAAAACTCATTTGGAGAGACAAGAACCTCTCAATGGTATCAAGAATGAGCCTCCTGAGAGCATTGGTAGTTTCCATTTTCCTGTATGGGTGTGATATTTGGACGCTAAATGCAGAGATAGAAAAACAGATACCGTATGTGATGCGATCAAGCAAAATCAGTCAGAACTCGGATATATTAATTTTGAGATATAGCCAAACAAAGGAACTATTTCGTTTTGTTTCCTGTTGTTTTGAAATCTCTGTAATTGCTCATATCTTTGGAACTGCTTGTTCAATTTAAATGGGGTTTTCTGCAAAATCTAACTCTGTAAATGATGTTTACTATCCTATAAGAAACTGAAAATTTAATATTTCCGAGTTCCGACTGATTTTGCTTGATCGCATCACATATATGAACTACATGAGAAGACTCCTCCAGGTCCACTACTCTACAGATAATTCCAACAAAACAGGTAAGGGCAATGATGTTTACTTAGCTAAGGTATTTTAAGACCTTGTCAATTTAACGAACAAATCTATGAAAGTAAGGTTAAGTTGACTAAAGGATGTTTTGACGAATAATATTACGGATCTGTGCTTGTTATTTCAGTACCCGTAGAAGGGTGGCTATCATGGTCTATACAAACCTTTCTGTAACTTCTGCAAATAAGTGCTGTTTGTGTTAGTGCAGTTTACCACTATTTCAATTAACATTGTAGTTGCACCAGTAGTCAGTGACATTAGTTTGTGATTCCTCCGCTTTCATTGTGACTAGCGAACTGTTTTTTCAGACTATAGCGATCCTTATGTTCGGACTAACGACCCTTAGTAATAGGGTCTGTGAATTCAAGACAACATAAGCACTCATGTTAATATAAAAAACCGGATAGATTGAGCAAAATACACCTTTTTTGGTCGAGTTTTTTTTTTTAAATAGCACTATATTTTACAGTGAGGTCAATATATTTTAGCATTGTCCATAGCAATTAAAACTTCCAAGTAGTGTGTATTTAGACAAGCCTTCCTGGTGATTAAGGATATGAGGCCATCGTTCAAGTGCTGAACTAGAGTGACAATGTATAAAGTCTAGGTAATGTATAGAGATAGGGCCCCGATTCTGCAAGAAAAAAGAATAATGCTTATTATTGGACTGGAAAAACTGGGCGTTGCTGAGAGTCAGACTAATACCTACTTTGATCTTAGCAAAGTAGGTATTAGTCTGGGACCTCTTTTTGTATTGGACCTCTTTTTGTACTTGGACCTCTTTTTGTAATTGTCCAAATTGCAGGCAAATGTAACTTACCTGCATTTTCCCCCTCTAATTTATTTTTCCCTTCCCTTCTTTTTTGGGCGGTCTTAGAGGTGCCTGGCACCTGTTCGCTCCAGCCATTCACTGGACTTTTTAAAACAAATGTTCCTTTCATAATATTGTGTAATTTTTGATGTAACTTATGTGCAATATTATATATTTCTTGTAACTCTGTGCCAGTGATAAAGTGTAATAAATAAAATAAAAAATAAAAAAAATAAAAAAGTATACTGCTTTCATTTCCTCAAGGCAACAACTCACTTTCACTTAACATTCACGCGTGTCAACAGTCCAATTACCCCCGAAAACCCCGCCGTGCATCAAAAATCATTGGCTTTTTGACCGCGCTTGCGTCAAAATACATGAGAAAATACTGACGTGTCTCCAAAACATTTGTAATTGGTGTGAATAATAATACCACGCTACGCGCTCACCGAACTCGATCGCAGTCACCAATGTGTGTTTGTGCGGTTTGTATGTTTTTCTTTTCTTGTTTCTGCACTTGAAATATTTATCTGAACTTACTTACAAAGATTTCCGATCAGCTGTTAAAAGTATATTACAACATAAATTCATGGAACCCGGGCCTGGAACACATAACAAACCTGGCCCAGCCGGAATCTAAATTCTAAATTGAATACTTGAGAGAATATTTGGTTATACACTGGTAAAAACGGGACATACCAATTGTAAATATTAGCCACGCATTGAGTCCATTTACCTTGAACATGATTGATTTTTTTGGTAGATGTTGACGTTCTAAACAAAAAGCATTATTTAACTGCTCATTTGCACATTAAATCACAACATAAAAGCCTGGGGTTTTTGCAGCTCAATTTAGGGTCGATTAGCTTACATGTACGATGCAAAATGCCTGTCGTTGTACAAGAAAAAGTTCATGATAATCATGCTGCAGATATGCGATAGTATTATAAGCAATTAAATCAACAACATGATCTGCCAAAAAATAACAGCAGAGAAACCCATGCAGGTAGAAAGGAAGCGGTTTACTGGTTTCTTGAAAAAATCTCCCAGATGAAATTCCCGCAGTACCTTCTGCTAAGGTGTAGAGTTTGGATTAATGTTATTATATAAACATCTGTTTCCTAGGACATCGGCCGTGGTTTACGTTACAACATTAGCTAGTTTCTAAAAGAGGAGGATGCTCCTTGTAATATACTCTCCCTACTGGAAAATGGTAATGAAATCTAATATAAACTTTGTTTAGGCTCAAGTTAATGTTCTTGTGAAATGGATCAAAATGTTGTTCTTATAGACACTAAAAGAGTCGAAAACCCAATAAGACCTTGTCGTATGGATCCCGAATGATGTTTAACCGTAAAACCGTCATCAAACTCATCTATGTAAGTGCATCGGTAGATTGAACTGGCAAACAGGAACAAAGAAATCGTTAAGTACTTTGTGTTTACGAATGAAAACATTAACTCTGCTTGATAACATTATGAAAACTATTCCAAAGTAACTAAATCGACAGAAAAACTACATCACCAACCTCAAGAATGTTAACAACAACAATAACAGCTGGGTTATTTTTGACATTTAATTGCAACCTTATTTTCTTGTGCTGCGCAGAGGATTCACCGGGAATATTTTCAGAATACAAGAAGCCTTATACATATTTTAAAAGATACGAATTAGAAATAAGGAGAATAGCGTGTCCTTCGTCCGCATTGTGAAGCACCGTCTTACACGATCTCACTTACAATGTTTGTGTTACATGCATTTTGTTTATTTCATTACTTTCTTTAATTGTTTAAGTAGTTGTGTTATTTGACATTGTTTTTGTTTGGTTGAGTTTATTATTTGTAAAATTTATCATCAAAGCTCTTACATTTAGATATACGAACAAAATTGCATTTAGTGAATTTAGTTGATGCACGTTCTCAACCATTAGTTATAAATAAGGACATACAAGTAGCAACGGGAGAGATAGGGCGGTTCATTTAAACCATAACATATTAAAGGGTATGCACTCGGTATTGATGTGGATCGCTCTTCCGAGTTCTCTTTTCTTTACGCACCCCACCATAAGAATGAATATTGAGAAAAAATGGCATCTTTCTTTACCATACTATTTAACGGTCAGTATTGCACTTCTTGGTATCAATACGTATCTATTTCAAATAATGTCAAAGTTAATCATTTATTATGTTTCTGGAAGGAGTGTTACTAATGTTTTAAGCAGATGTCGCATGAATTTATAATACACGTAAAAGTATTCACAAAGTAGATCACAAGTTGAGGGAACGTGCCGTTCATATCATACAGCTTTGAAATTAATATGGAATATTTTTCGCAAAGTTCCAAGACTGGTCTGCACGGAGTCTGCATAGACCGCACGGGCTAAATACAGGGTGTCCCCCCCAAAAAATGAGGCCCCTCATTGCGCCCTCTTTTTCTCCTATTTTTGAAAAGTTGATCAAATATATTTTGGTATGTAAAAAAACCTTGAGTTGTTAGCTTTAATAAACCAAAACAATTATTTCAATCGGCTCACAACTTTTGAAGATATGCCCTTTTGAATAAAAGTACCCGTTTTGCACTCTGTCCACGGGTAGCAAACAGAGTGGTTGGGATGGCTCATGCTGTGGAGTGGTTTGCACTATCACCAGACCTCACACCACTTGATTCTTTTTCCTTTGTGGCAAAATCCATCTTCGCAAACGTATTACTGAATGCATTCGCAAGTATCCAGCGCACAAGGATGGTACGCAACGCAATTGATGCAATGAGGACCAGGGCTGAAACCTGTATTCGCCAAGGAGGCAACCAGGTAGAGGGCAGAGCAGCCTTTAGGGCTACCTTTTATCCTACAAAGAGAAATGACTTATGTTGTAAATAAAAAAAAGCAAGAAACAACAAAGTAAGAAAGTAAGAAACATAAGTCCCATTCGGCATCCATTTTACCCACAAATTAATGACACTATTAACAAAATCCATTGCTCATAAACCCACCGCTAAAGCCCATTCCATAAATAAAGTTATTTTATAAAGTTATCATTGAGGAATGTTTCATATTCATGCATGGTATGTGTGCTCCTTTCCAATCTTTGAAGTAGCCAAACCTTCTCCGTGGACAGAGTGAAAAACGGGTACATTTCTTTAAAAGAGCATATCTTCGAAAGTTGTGAGCCGATTGATATAATTGTTTTCGTTTATTAAAGCTAAGGACTCAATGTTTCTTTACATACCAAAATATATTTGATCAACTTTTCAAAAATAGGAGAAAAAGAGGGCGCAATGAGGGGCCTCTTTTTTTTGGGACACCCTGTATTAATTGGGGTGTGTCGGGAGATGGTGTCAAATAATTGTTTGATAGAAAATGTGCTTTGATATGTTTACATTATGGTGCTCATAATGTAGCGAATTTGCCTAAAATGGCCGATTTAGGGAGGCTGAATTTGAGTTTTGTGGGGGACACAGTTTCGGACTTTATGAAACGTGGTTCTGTTATTATCAAATTTATAGGAGTTTGAGGTGATATTTCTTAAACTTCGTCAGCAACTGGCATTCATCACAGCTAAAATACACTTACAATATACCAAGTTTTTGAACAGGGCGGAGCTTAAAATAGGGCTCTTAAAAGCTGTACGTACTCAGAAAGTTTGAATGGCCCCTGGGGCCAAATGTTATAAACTTGCGGTACAAAAACAACTGTGCGGATTCCTGGTTGTCCAATGAACTCACACTGTTTCTTTGTGTAAAGTAAGTTCATAACATTTGGCCCCAGGAGACAATTCAAATTTTCTGAGTGCATACCACTTAATAGAGCCATATTTTGTAAAGCTCCTCCCACTTTTAAAACTGGCAGATCACAGGTGCATTTCAGTTCTGACGAACACTTATTGGTATTTAGGTTCAATAACATTGCCTCAAATCTAAATACATTTGATAATATCAGAATAATGTTGCTCAATTTCAGAAATTTTACCCCACAAAATTCAAATTCAGTCTCCTTAAATCCGCCATTTTAGGCTAATTTACTACATCATGAGCGCCATAATGTAAACTAATGGAAAGCACATTTTCTGTCAAACAATTATTTTACACCATCTCCGACCCCAATTAATATTTAGCCCGTGCCGTTTATGCAGACCTCTACCAGACCAGTCTTGGAATTTTGCGAAAAAGTATTCCATATTAAATGTCAAGTCTGTATTAGAGGGGCGCGTGATGTTCCATAAGCCTCGCTTCTTGCGCCCATTCATTCCTAACTTTCATTTGTTTGTGCATGCCGCATGATGATCCTGTATCTCAATTTTTTGTAACCATTTTTCCAAGGCTTATGCCCGGGGCTACTAACTGTAAACCAGGAGTAACATGCCACTTTACAACAATCGTATTTCAGTACTTTCTGTATGATGCGGTTTGTAAAAAACAAAAATATCGGAACATTATGAACCACCATGTTTCTATATAATATCGTTATTATCACTATTAACACATTGGGCTCAAAAGTAATGTTTCATAAACCGCCGGGTCAGTACAAAACGATCATAATGATTTCAACTTCGTGCGCTCGTTAGACGAGGAAATGTATGTAAAAAATGCAAATCACAACTTTATTTATCTCATACAAATCAATGCGCGTATGTACCGCATGTATGATTGAAGTCGAATGTTTACAAATCACTGTATATGTAGCTTTATTATCATCATTTCTTTAAAACCAAATGGATTATATTAATATACTTTCTTTCCTATATTCAATATCATTGATATATACTAAAGTATTCTGAAACGTACAAATTGTGTGCATTTTATGCTTTGTCTGCGCGTTGCTTCCTTGCGTCCAAAATATTCAATACAGAGATTACGTTTTTACGTACGTTAATACGGTGGTAAATATAGCTAGTCTCGGTTCCAAACTGGATTGTGCTCATTCGTCACGAAGGAGAACAAGACGGCTGGAATAAAGACTATAAATCTGATCTAATCTAATCTAGGTCGATAGAGGGCATAGTGATTGAAACATTAACAGTAAACGCAGGCTACTGAGTCTCTGCCTATTAAATTCAAACAGCCCGCTTTTGATTTTGAATAAAATTTTGACTTAACATGCTGCTTAATCTTAATTGTATTTTTGTGCTCCCCAAATATTATTGTTGCTCAAAAACATATATTTTGGTAGATTAAAGATCACTACATCCAAATATCATGACTTTACTTTCAAAATGAGAATTTTTCGTCCTGAAAATTGGGCGCGTTGCATGAACATGAGGTAAAATGAGGTAACGACATGAGGTAAAATCAGCATATTTCAACGTAGCATTTGCGTTTTATACTACGTTGGAATCCAAAATGGGAAATCGCAAAGTATCACACACATTTCAATGGGCAATCTCTGTTTATGGACATGGCGTATAAATGTAGTAGATTTTCAACACATCGCTGTACCTTTATTATAATGATTTGTTACAAACAAGAAGGATCATAATATTAATTAGACTTTCCTTCGTATTATTCATTATCATTGATTGTCTTTAACATATATAATGGACAAATTTTGTGCATTTTCAATGATGTGTCTACGTTTATTTCGCACGTGGAAAATCTTCAAAACTGGCTAAATACGTGACCTCGCTTCGATACAGGAGAGTGGTTTTGAATAGATCAACGTACGTCCTATTAGTTGAATCATTTTCTTACGATCCGTGACCATTCATAGCATACCTTTGTTTCTCTGTGGATTTGACTAGACGGACATATTCTAAGAAAAAATAGCTCCTATGTCCCTCCCAAAATTGCGGGAAAATCTATTTATAGCTCATTTTTCAAAATGGCCGCCGGTGACATTTTGAAAAACATGAATATCTATATACCATGTTCTGGATAGGCTATAATGACAAATAATATGTCCTTTTCCACTATCTTTGGCATGCCCAACCTTTTAAGATAAAATTCAAAGAGTTGAGAGGTCATCTTGACCCCTAAATCCAAGATGGCCGCCAGTTCCATATTGAAAAACATGAAATCGATATATCATGAAGTGGATAGGCTATAATAACAAACAATGTGTCGTTTTCAACTATATTTGGCATGATAACCCGTTTAAGATCATATTCAAAGAGTTTGGGGTCACATTGACCCCTATATCCAAGATGGCCGTCAGCGCCATATTGACAAAAACATGAAAATCTATATACCATGAAGTGGATAGGCTATACTGACAAACAATGTGTCATTTTCCACTATTTTTGGCATGCCAAATCATTTTTTGTCATATTCAAAGTGTTTGGGGGTCATCTTAATCCCTAAATCCAGGATGGCCGCCAGCGCCATATTGAAAAACATGAAAATCGATATATCATGAAGTGGATTGACTATAATAACCAACAATGTGTCGTTTTCAACTATTTTTGGCATGCAAAACCATTTAAGATCATATTCAAAGAGTTTGGGGTCACCTTGACCCCTAAATCCAAGATGGCCGCCAGCGCCATATTGAAAAACATGAAAATCGATATATCATGAAGTGGATTGACTATAATAACCAACAATGTGTCGTTTTCAACTATTTTGGGCATGCAATACCATTTAAGATCATATTCAAAGAGTTTGGGGTCACCTTGACTCCAAAATCCAAGATGACCGCCAGCACCATATTGACAAAAACATGAAGTGGATAGTCTATACTGACAAATATTCCACTATTTTTGGCATGCCTAGCCTTTTCATGTCGTATTCAAAGTATTCGGGGGCATCTTGACCCCTAAATCCAAGATGAATGTCTAAGCCATGTCGAAAAACATGAACATCCATATTTAAGATGTGACACACATGAGGCCAATGCTTATTTTTACTCAATTACTTATACTATAGATTTTGAAAGTGTTACCTTTGTTCTTTCAGAAAAGTTGCACGTTAAGAGCATGTGATGGAGAACAGAACAGACACTGAAGAGCTACAGACCAACCAAGAGACTGATAAAATAGAATGCATGCTAAAAGATCATTGCCCTGTAAAAGACAGTTTAGAAAAGTAGAGAAATGGGAGAACATTAAGGACAATTTTTTACAATGGAAGGGCCTTGATAAGTTTCAACATGCCAATACAACAGTGGAATGGGATAAAGGTCCTAAGGGTTGTCATATGCATGCTAAAAAGGCTGGGATGTCCGGTCAGCAATCATCTTTCTCAGGACCTCCTCCCAAGAAACTTCGTTCAATTATAGGTGTTCTGCATGATACGGCATTGTGCGTCCACAAAAGTCTGGTAACCGGGACAAAAACACTGTTGTTACTTTTGACACAAGATGCATGGAAAAGATTCAAGGCACACACTATCTACATTGCAGATGAGGATACAAGAGAGCGGTTAGATACGTTTATAACGTCAATCCCAGACAGGCAAACAGCCTTTGGCTTGGAAATCAGATACCACGGTCATTGCTGGCGAGCCTGGCGTCAATATGTCAGCAATCAAGCGAGAAATAATCTCAGTGAAAATGCAGAGCATCTACAGCATGTTAACCTTCGGGAGGCTCAAGCTTTGTTCTTTCAACATATCCAACAAGTCATATTTAAAGTCGCGTTGCGACATTGTTGACCAAGTGGTCATCCGTTACTCCCAGTGATAACAGCGGGGCCTCGATGTATGTATCGGAAGTGCTTGTATCATACACAAGCTCACTAACTTTCTTCTGAATACGTACGTGAAATCCTATGTCTTTTCCAAATTCTTTGATCAGAAATTCCCTGAGGTAGCTGGACCTTAATTGGGAAAAGTGCCCGTAGTTTGAAGTAATGCGAATGTAATCTTGGAGCAGTCCTTCAAGGTTGCGTATTTCACGATCTTTAAATATGACTTGTTGGATATGTTGAAAGAACAAAGCTTGAGCCTCCCGAAGGTTAACATGCTGTAGATGCTCTGTATTTTACTGAGATTATCTCTCGCTTGATTGCTGAATATTGACGCCAGCAATGACCGTGGTATCTGATTTCCAAGCCAAAGGCTGTTTGCCTGTCTGGGATTGACGTTATAAACGTATTAACCGCTCTCTTGTATCCTCATCTGCAGTGTGTGCCTTGAATCTTCTCCATGCATCTTGTGTCAAAAGTAACAACAGTGTTTTTGTCCCGGTTACCAGACTTTTGTGGACGCACAATGCCATATCATGCAGAACACCTATACTTGAACGAAGTTTCTTGGGAGGCCGAGGAGGTCCTGAGAAAGATGATTGCTGACCGGACATCCCTGCCTTTTTTTTTGATTTCTCAGATTTGTGCTTGCGGTTTGTGGCTTGGCAGAGAGCGTGTGTGTTAGACATCGTGGTACAACAAGTAGCATGCATATGATATCCCTTTGGTCCTTTATCCCATTCAACTGTTGTATCGACATGTTGAAATTTATCAAGGCCCTTCCATTGTAAACATTTGTCCTTAATGTTCTCCCATTTCTTTACTTTTTCTAAACTATCTTTTACAGGGCAATGATCTTTCAGCATGCATTCTAGTTTATCAGTCTCTTGGTTGCTCTGTAGCTCTTCAGTGTCTGTTCTGTTCTCCATCACATGCTCTTAACGTGCAACTTTCCTGAAAGAACAATGGTAACACTTTCAAAATCTATAGTATAAGTAATTGAGTAAAAATAAGTATTTGCCTCATGTGTGTCACATCTTAAATATCGTTCATCATGTTTTTCGACATGACTTAGACAGTCATCTTGGATTTAAGGGTCAAGATGCCCCCAAACACTTTGAATACGACATGAAAAGGTTTGGCATGCCAAAAATAGTGGAATATTTGTCAGTATAGCCTATCCACTTCATGTTTTTGTCAATATGGTGCTGGCGGACATCTTGGATTTAGGGGTCAAGAACACCCCAAACTCTTTGAATATGATCTTAAACGGTTTTTTCAAAAAAAAATAGTTGAAAACGACACATTGTTGGCTATTATAGTCAATCCACTTCATGATATATCGATTTTCATATTTGTCAATATGGCGCTGGCGGCCATCTTGGATTTAGGGTTCACGATGACCCCAAACACTTTGAATATGACAACAAAAGATTTGGCATGCCAAAACTAGTGGAAAACGACACATTGTTTGTCAGTATAGCCTATCCACTTCATGGTATAGATTTTCATGTTTTTGTCAATATGGCGCTGGCGGCCATCTTGGATTTAGGGGTCAATGTGACCCCAAACTCTTTGAATATGATCTTAAACGGGTTTTTCATGCCAAATATAGTTGAAAATGACACATTGTTTGTTATTTTAGCCTATCCCCTTCATGATATATCGATTTTCATGTTTTTCAATATGGAACTGGCGGCCATCTTGGATTTAAATGACCTCTCAACACTTTGAATATTATCTTAAAAGGTTGGGCATGCCACAGATAGTCGAAAAGGACATATTATTTGTCATTATAGCCTATCAAGTAAATGGGATATAGATATTCATGTTTTTCAAAATGTCACCGGCGGCCATTTTGAAAAATGAGCTATAAATAGATTTTCCCGACATTTTTGGGAGGGACATAGGAGCTAATTTTTCTTAGAATATGTCCATCTAGTCAAATCCACAGAGAAACAAAGGTATGCTATGAATGGTCACGGATCGTAAGAAAATGATTCAACTATATACCTACGTTTGAAAATCGCAATCTCTCTAATACTGGCTACATGAACGCACTGTCACAGGAGAGTGGTTTTTAGATGGGTGTACGATCACGACGTATGGGAATTACAGCTTCTCTGTTATACGATGGTCAACGGCCTAATTTTGTACATGACTAAGAAAACACTCATCTAATGTAGAGACGAGGATCGGGATTCCCATCATACACGATAAAGAGCCATAAACTTATCGCTTGCAAGAATTAATTATTGCATCATTCTTTGACCTCATTGCAGTAGAGCTCTTAATGGTGCCAAGTTGTAATCTATAATGTGTTTTTCTTTTCGTTGAGTCTATTAGCTAAAATGGTTATTGTTGTTTCGCAAAGCAAAAGGTAAACCACATTTCATCATACACTACAAAATTACCTGTTATGTATTATCTACTTAAGGCCAATTATTAGAAATATACAAACCACGCCACATGTTGTTATAAATTAGTGATTGAATTGAATTAGGTTAAAATAAGTTTATGTTCCAACCATCAAGCTTGGTATGTGTGACCAGCTCCAACAAAACACGGAACAAGTCGCCAGGCATGTTTTGGAGTCATATGCCTTTAAAGATGACATTCCCATTAAAAAAAAATCAAATTTTGGAATTCTTAATTTATGGTATCTGACCTTGGGACTGAGTGGACTTTCAAATCCTTGAAAATACTTATTGAAAAGAGGATTATTTAATCAATAATTGACAGTTGAACTATGGTAATCCCTATTCAATCCTATGTAAGGCAGGAAACTAATTTATAGTATAATATTAAGACTTGCAATTTGGCAAAAATATCAAGGTATGATTTACAAAATTATCCATATCTTAAATGTATGTATTTAAATTTGGTATCATTTTGAAGTTTATTGTCCCGTGCTTGCATTTTTATTCAAATCATAAAATGTCAAAAATGTGACTTGTTCCTGGTTTTGTCGGAACGGGTCACATATACTTTCATAAACAAAAAGTCACGTACATTTATGAGAATTTATGTTATTTTGATAAAAGCCATTATGCTATAATACTCTTAT
Organism: Amphiura filiformis; assembly: GCF_039555335.1. Lineage (NCBI taxonomy): Eukaryota > Metazoa > Echinodermata > Ophiuroidea > Amphilepidida > Amphiuridae > Amphiura > Amphiura filiformis. Next base: position 40,964,419 of record NC_092636.1, on the reverse strand, counting down.
TTTCAAGTTAATGACTCCGTTTCATTTATTTCTATCACTTCCCCTGAAGAACCCTTATGTGAATTATTTTAAGTAATATCTAGGGCCACGCGTCCAGTGTCAAGCTCCGAGTGTTTTTCCAAGCTTTGAAATTGCAAATTCACTATGGATATTCCGACTTGCAATTTATAATAATTCGATTCGCAATTTAGAATGCATTAATTTGACACAGTTATTCCCTTACCTCTCTTATTGATCTCGGGGACAATAAGACATTCAGAAAATGTATAGTTTTTTAAATTATATATAGTTCGTTTTCTTGAGATACATGGACAAAGATAATTACCCATGGTCGTGTGGAACAACAAGAAAGGTTCATACATACACAAAGTGTTATAAACATCTCAAAAAAAGTAACTGACCCCCCTTAAATAATGACCATTGTTCAAAAACGGGTGATTGTATTACAAATCTGTCAAATGCATTGGAAGCAGAATTTATTTCTGCATATTTTGACACCTCATTTGTAGCAATTGACTAAATATTGACGTCACAGCGTACATTTAAATCAATGTAGCCAAAGATCTGAAAGTTGCAGTAAATTCTATTGATTTTGCATTCAGTGTAATGGAACGAAATCTGTGTAATGATATCTGAGTGTTTTTGTATTGTAAAAATTTGTATGTAAGTGTAACTTTCAAATCTGGACCTCACTACATTAAATTGACTAATGTTTTATTGTTTTCTGGGCTATCGTATCAAATGAGGTGTCAAAATGCGCATAAATAAATTCTGCTTCCAACGCATTTTTCAGATTTGCAATACAATAGCCCCTTTTTGAATAAAGGCCATTGTTTAAGGGGGTTAGTTACTTTTTTTGATATGTTTACAATACGTGAAAATGAACTGTAAAATACTTTCGCCGTCGTAATAATATTCGAAAGGAGAAAACATGAGAATATCTCTCTGGTGATGCCGCTGAATGATACCGTAATAACAGCTCTGCTATTCTAAATTATATACAGGCTGTAATTAACACAATAAATACAACAATAATTTTGTTGGCTGTATAATATTTATTGATTGATATATTCTGTACAGTGGGTCCATGGCTGTATTTAGCAACCGTCTTTGTTTTGTCAATGAGGAGTGAATGGCGTGTTCATAGCTTACGTAGCATTATTGTGATTGACCTAATTGCATTTTGAGTAATTGTAAACAACCAGAACTTTTTTTGTTACTTCGTGTTATTTTCATTTTTACATAATTATCATCGCTATTGAAAAAGACGACTTTAATTTTTTTGAAAGTATAATTTCGTTCACACTTCATAAAAGCGACTTGCCCATAGCTATATATAACTGTAAGTTCCCGAGGTAGGCAAGGCAATTTTTTACGTTTTGTTACATGAATGATTTGCAATAGAAAACTAAAGAAACGTTTCAAGCTGAAGTTATGAAAAACGAAATTGCATTACTTGAGATTCTTGGTTGCAATTGGCAAGCCTTTCATTGCCTGTCAAATTTACAGTGCGGTCTCAGACATCATGTTCATTGGAATGATTAAATGCGAACTGCATTGTGTACGTATTCCTATATCAAAATCCGGAGTAAATTAGGTTTTCTTATTCAATGAAAAGACCTTGAAATGGCAAAAATCATTAACTTCATCTTCGTCTTAGTTAAAAGGCAAATGGGAGGTCGGGGAATAAAAGCCTATATTGTGTGGATTCAGCACAAACTTATACTCCCACCCATCCGATTTCACCAGAACGCGTGCTTATGATTAAAGAGATGGCACTCTGTTGGGAAGGGTGAAATACACTGCTCAAAATCACAAAATTGACTCTATTGAACGACTAAATAATTGGGCAACATTTATCATTACATTTGATTTGCAAGATTTGATCCCTTCGAAATGACCATAATTTACAGTTTATTACCATTAGTCACCATTAATGTACAAATTATGTGGGTCTTTATATTATGTTGCATGTTGATTTTGCAGCCTTGTTTATAATCACTGTAAATCTGTTGGTTACAAATGACTTTAGTCGCATTAGTAACACAATCATAATATGAAATGTCTTCGTTAATGTCTTCGTTAAGTATGCGTGAACCGATCACTCAAATGGGGGAGCGGTAAAATTGCACTGCTACCACATAAAAGTGACATCATGGGGTACCCAAAATACATGATAGCAACCGAACTATCTTTTGGTGGGAAAAGGTCATAACATTTAGCACAGTGTTCAATTTTAAACCTGCTAAAATTGTGTTAAAACGATGCCAATGTATCTCTCTATTCATAAGGATTCAGAAGAAGAGAAAGAGTATTTTGCCTAATATTTTGACATAATCTAACATGTACTATCCTAAGTTATTTCCAAAAAGGTCAAAGATCAAATTTTTGGCTTTATAAGGGTCCGAATTTGACAAAAGAGATGTCAAAATGTCCGTTTTGTTATAACAATTGAAATATCTGTATTTAAATTGTTATATCAAAACGATTATTTTGATACCGCTTTTGTCAAAATCTTGATATTTTGGAGCCAAAACATTGAACTTCGACCCTTTTGGTAATAACTCAATAATGGTCCAAAATAACTTTACCCTATTTCAAAGGTCAATTTCTCAACATTGGAAAGTCCCGTTTCAAATTGAAGTTGCATATTCATATAGAAAATCTTTATTAGTGTATTTTGGTAAAAAATACTGAAAACGAATTTAAATTACAAATATGGTGCCAGTTTTATAGTCAAAGGGCCAAAATTAAGTTTGTCCACATGTAAGTCTGTCGGATGTGTAATCAGTGTACCCGCATTGTTGCAATTTAATCGAACTTCGTGTGAATCAAAATTTAGCATTTCTTTTGAACTGTTTTTAAGTTATTTGCACCACTTCTAATAAGTCACGTAAATTTCCATGTATTTTACGTCCTGTGCCTTCATTTCATGTGAAAATTCCAACGTGCCTGCGTACCATCACGTCTATTGGGCAATATGACACTCTAGTGTAAGTAATGTGACGCAGCAGCCAATAGGGGTTTTTGGGTGGAAAAACTTAATTTTAACCCTTAGATTTAACATTGGCGTCACATTTGTAATTTAAATTCTTTTTCATTATTTTTTTTTCACCAAATATACTTAGATAGGTGACGGTCTTTAAGAATTCCTAACAACAGTTTCAAACAGACTGTTCAACTTTGAGATATAACCATTTGGAATTGAAAGTTTGACATTGTATAAATTTCGTTAACTTTTTTCGACAAAAGCCACCCTGGTTCAATTGCTATTACACGCATTTTTGGTAGCCCATGATGTCAACTACCTATGGCAGTAGTGCAGCTTTGCCCCATTCCTCAATTGGTACCGCTCAACTTCACCGGGCTCACAAACTGATTGAATTTTACATAATTGCATTGTTATTCACTAACTTGTTGTCACTACTTTACAGTAAACAAAGGAATTAAGGAGCCAGTTGTGTTCACCCCTGTATATCCTCAATAAAGACAAATATGTCAAAATTAAAGCAAGCAGCCGATGCCTGTACTCTTTAGCTCTGCTTTAAGACCGTATTTGATGAAATTGGTTGAGGAATAAAGAAACGGTGATCCAAAACCTAATGAAAATACAAAATAAAAAGTTGCACTTTTGTGTTTTAATCAATGAAAGCACAACGCTAGTTTTTTGTGCTAATCAATGAAAGCACGGCGCTACTTCTCTTGTTCGAGAACGCTTTGTGTACAAATCAATCATTGTCAATAGGTCAAGTAATGTGGCAAACTGCACCTTTTAAATTAGCATCTTACTTGGGTTTGTAGATCGTCGTGTCTTTATATCTTGAACAATTTCAACGAATGAGGTCTTAAATTCGAACTAAAAGATGCAGCTATAGGCTGATAGTTCCAATTATGATATGCCTTTGTTTAAGATATACAGGGGGTGGACGTAACTGGTACCTTAATTATTTGGCTTACTGTATATCCAAATACTACTGCCGTCGATCACCGTAGCCATTTCTAAATGTTTATGTGATCTTTGAACACCAAGTATAAATATCGATATTCCTTCAACTACAAGAAGCTCACGTTTTCTTGTTTTCTTTTGCATCATTTTGATGCAATCAATATTGATGTTATCACAGTCTTCACCATTAAATATATTGCATCTGGTTCGCTATAATGGGCTTTGATAAAGGGTATTATAGATATGAAAATGCGATATTCGCTTATGCATTTGCTAGGTGACCTTGATTCCTCAAGACGTATTCGATAATTGTATGTTCCAATAAAAACGATTTGTTGTTTTGATATTATACTACACTATTATTGCAAAGAGAATGCATGATTGAGAGAACCAATTACATTACCATGATAATCTTCAAACCACACCCTACCTAACACGAGGTTTATAAAATTGATAATTAAATTGATATACTTATTAATTGAAAGCACGTCTTTACTGAAATTTGTACTGTTATACACGAGCTCAGAAATTGGAAAATATTATAGCTAAGAATAGCTGTAAATTATCATTTGATTGAGAGTATACACCTACTATATTATAGGTGACCCCGGAGTGACGTCACAAGCCGTTGACCTCCGTTGACAACAAATCCGATTCAGAAGTCAAATTTGTAGTTTTCTGTGGTTTGTCCCTTTTCAAATCGGCCAAATTACTACCATTTCTCGACTTCTCGACATGGGGCCTCCAGCCAACAACAAAAATATAGACTCTCCTCTACATGTTCATGTGTTCAGCTTCACATAAAATGCAATTTTCGCCAAGTATTTAACCTTTATTTTACCGAAAATCGGCCGAGAAATTTGCTTGATTCAAGGTCAAAACAGAACGTAAACAACCGAATGAGCTCTGCTACAAGTCTTCAAGTAGTCGCTCACCTGCACGATCTATTGTGGGTTGAAAAGCGTAAGTGTAGCCGACTGTAGCGTCATGTAAAATAAGTACCCGGATGACCGGGGTGACCTATAATGTCAATGCTTCTGCTCTTTTCATTATAGTAGGTTACTCAAACGGTTGTTGTTTGGCTTAACAGTAAACAAGCTCCAAATGGGCTATTCCATTTATAATCACACTACCCTCGTGGAAGATTTTGGAAATATCTGCCACAGGGGAAGTATGAATTTCAAATGAAATGAACACATTAGCAGCTCAATTTGAATTCCATACACCCTCTGAGAAAGATTCAACTGCATCTTCCCTGGAGGGAGAGTGAGTTTCAAATGGAGCTGCTAATGTATTAATTTCATTTGAAATTAATACTCCCTTGTGGCAGATATTTCCAAAATGTTCCACAGGGGTAGTGTGGATTTTAAATGGAATAGCCCAATGCATATATGGCGTAAGTTTTATACCCATTTAGAATTTCTTTCCTATTCCTAAACAGAGAACACTGCCCAACTACTAACGCTTTAAATGATTTAAATACAAATTAGTTATACAAAATTGTTGTTAAAACTTTTATGGTTGTTGTCAAGTGTCAACAAGCGTTTTCTCATAGGGCGATTTGGCGTGTTTTCTTTCAACAGGTATAGTGATGTTAATTAATCTCCCAGGTCAATTTAAAGGATGAGCTAACTGTAAATTAAATTAGGAGCAATGCTCATTTACATTCAATGACAATTGTCACTTGAAGTGATGAAAATTTAATAAGCATGCCTCAATAAATGTCAAGCAGAGGGTGAAATAAACAGATTAACATATTAACAGGTCACAAATATGGTGCCAGTTTTATAGTCAAAGGAACAAAATTAAGTTTGTGCACACGTAAGCCTGTCGGATGTGTAATCAGTGGTGCCGATTTGTTGCAATTTAGTCGAACTTGTTGTGAATCTAGCATTTCTTTTTACCCGTTTTTAAGTTATTTGCAGCACTTCTAATAAATCACGTAAATTTCCATGTATTTTACGTCCCGTGCAAGATATATTTAAAAAAAAACCCAACAGATTAGCATATTTACAGGTCATGTATTCAATTGGTGTGAAACATAAAGTGATATGCAAAGGGATCTTAATGGATATTATGGATTAAAATAAGACAATGAAAAAAAAGGACTATTAAGTTTAAAAAAAAAATTAAAAATACAAATATATTGGTATTGGTATTTCTGTTCAGGGTGGTCAGTTTATATAGCACAATATAAACGGATCCAAAAACGTAAAGGCCCCCCCCCCAAGACATTTTGATATGATCCAAAGACTACTTGATCAGTTTTCTTGTTGTAAAGTTTGGAACATAGACTCATTATCTTCACCGAGAAATACCGCCATTTATGGAATTTTCGGCCAAAAAAAGTTGCACTTTTCTACATAGCCTTTTTATAAGATTCAAACCTCTTTCACGTAAAGAAAATTAATCAACGAGAAATGTTTCAAAATCATATAGCCATTTCATGAAATTTCATGCATAAACAAAAGTTCCACTTTTCTAAATTGGCCTTTTCGATGCATTAACATGGTGAATTTAACGTTTTCCAATCTAATTGATTTTATTAGAATGAAACAACAGTAACATCAATGAAAAATCTTGTGTTCACTAATTAATTTAATTCACTAATTAACCAATCGACCAAAACGTATTGTTTTTGGTTCAATCTCTTATGCTGGAGCCCAAGACCCGAACCCAATACCTTTATTTCATTGGCCATTCATTGAATGGTTCAAAAACATTTCTATGTGTGGCCCATATCAAGACTAAACTTGTTACAAACGGACAATTTTGGACTTTTCATAATTAAAAGACATTAATAAGTGGCAGTATTCATTTTAATTTATTCACTGAACCATAAAAAGTGTTTTTGAATGTGTGACACCGAAATCACGAGAAGCTGAGCTTAAATTACCCACTTAAAGGGAGAAAGTTTGCAAACACAAGTTAAAGCATCCTAGCTTAGCTCAATTGATAAGGCGTTCGACTATGGTGTGAGAGGTTGCGGGTTCGAATCCTGGCGGTGGTAAAAACAATTTTGAGTTAACCTTGAAATTCAATTGGACAAGGAACTTGCTGATAATTGTCTCGTTATAACCGTTACGAAATTTGGGGAGCTGATCCTGGCTGCTCAGATCAATTTTGTGGAATGACTAGGTTGTGCGTTTCATAGCTTCAAGTCGTTGTTTAATGGTTTATGGAATGATATGGGGCCGTACTGGTCAGCGATAACCTGTAAATTGTGTTGAGGCTTGTGGATCAACGTCTAGGAGTTATGCCTGTGCGTATACTGTCTCCTCAGATGTTGAGGCATAGCTGAAGGCGTGGTTTTTCCAACCTCATTTATTTTAACTCCCACGCAGAGAGCGATTACGTTGGGAATGTACTTTGTAAAATATCAAATATTTCTAAAAGCAAACAATATGCATTTTAATTAATGCTTTTTCATATAGGTATATTTATTGGCACTTGTATAAGTATTCTAATATTCAAAGCTCTATCTCAATAATTTTATTAGGACTGATGCAATAAAAATTGTTTTTGCACATCATCTTATTCGTAGTACATTTTCTTTTTACATTTGCCTCTTTTTCTGCATAAAAAGCATCTCTCTCCCTCACTTTCTCTCTCCCTCTGCCTCTCTCTTTATCTTTCTTTCTTTCTATTTTATTACGTGGTCCTCTAAGTTCAGACATTCAGCTTAAAGTGGTCCTATTTTCCTGATCAAGATGCATTGTATATAGAGTTTCCTTCTAATCGATTTACTTAAAATGGATAATATCTGATTTCAACCATAGATTAAAGTCTCAGCATAAATCTACTATGGCAGATGTGCTTACAGAGCGTGGCTTAAGTGTTGATATCATACGGTGATTTGTTTGTCACTGCCCTTCGAGGTAAAGTATTCAATTCAGCTGCGAACCAAGCACATCCTTCTCACCTTTCGCGCTCTCTAACTAAATACAGGTGTTACAGCAAAAGTAATAAAGAATATTTAATTACACACGGTTTCTTTATGATGTCTTATTAAACTAACCTGTGACAGAGGAAAGGCCACAACCCTTTGTGATGATTTTGTGTGCATAATCTTTTGCGTGTATATTGGGCTAATCACGTGTTGTTGTGTTTTTTAAAGCATGGTTAAACAATACATTGCAACAACACACACTTGATAAGGCCAACTCATTAGGGATACTTTGTACTAAAGATGAAAATCCTTAGAAACACGACGAACATGGCGATTAAAAAAACATGAGAGCAAGTGCTCCATTCGTTGATTAATATCACAGGCAACAAGCATCTTTTCAACATGAAAGGGTTTGGTTTACAAGAGCTCTTTTTTACATCAACAGCGCAAGCGCTCTCAAGTTGCAAACTCTGTGCCACTCAGAACTGAGAAAATAAGTTAAATTACGCATGTAGGTATATCCTACATGCGCCCTCCGGTGACGCTCGCTTCGTTTGGCTCTACTAAAAGCTTTTCACGAGTGAGCTATCAGGTGCTAGACTCGCCTATAAAAACAACGTCGCCAACACGCAAGTCAAACACAATGATGGAGAACTTCAGCAATGTAACAGGTTTGTTGGATATATCCAACACGAGTGCTCCACCACCAAGAACACCATATAAACCTCCTTGTGATCAAAACTGTCTTCTGGTATTGAACATAATAATCTTCGTAGCAGGATTTGTTGGCAATGGCAGTATTATGTACATCACGGCAAGACACAAAGGACTACGAACAATCCCAAACCTGTTGATTACCAATTTAGCAGTTGGGGATTTAATGTTCATTCTTCTAGTAGTCGGTATGAATATATTATTATACATTGTTCCTGGATTGAATAGTATTAAAGGTTGTGAGTGCATGCTCTTCGTTCAACTTCTTACGCTTGGTGTTTCGGTATTAACTTTAACGGCACTTAGCGTTGACAGACTCATAACAGTGGTAAAACCTATGTACAAACAACGCGAGAATGTTAAAGTTCGCACTATTGCCGCTGTGTTCATTATTTGGCTGATTTCTGGTGTTATGGTGGCCCCTGTGTTTTATCTACTCACCTTAAGTACCAAACCTTGTTGGTGGCCAATTGGTCATGTGTCCTGGAGTGTTTATCTCGTATTCTTTTTCTTAGCATTTTACGCGTTGCCTACCATAATCATGGTAACATGCTACACCATGACCGCAAGAAAATTGCTGAGGAGAAGCCAGCTTTTGAATCGCGACAGTCGTGGAGGTCTTCGACAACATCAGCAGCGGTCTCGTCTTGCGATTATTGTGTTAATTATGACAATTGCGTTCATCATCTGCTCGTCGATATTCTTCTTTCGATTGATGGTCGAAAACTTTGATCCAACTAACCCTATTTTGAGAAACTGGGCATTGGCGGACGCCATGCTACTTTTACTTAAACTAAACTCATGTATCAATCCCGTGATTCTTTACTTAATGAGCTCCACGCATCGAAGATACTTTCTACGCCATTTCTGTTGTTGCGTGGTGCCGAGTGTGGCAACACGTCCTCGACAAACTACAAATGGAACTTCGTCTCAGGCTACTAGTAATACATGGATGCGATCAACAAAATTAGGAATGAAAGCCACCAACCGTGCCGGTGAAAAACTGCCAATTGGAGTCGGACAACAGCATCAACAGACGAATACACGTGAGATGATGTGTGTTGCCAAACTGTAATTATCAAAATTTCAACAAGTAACGAAAGCTATTACTTATCAATAAACAAATCTGAAAATCAAACAGAAAGAAAACATTTTTAGTTGGAATATAATATATACTTTGATTCTGCTGATTATATTGTTCTGGTGAAATGAATCAAATGAGACCCGCCTAACGTGTCTTATCTGTCATGTCTGTAAATGAAGTAAATGAATTAAGAATATATTATATTAAGTATCTAATTTTACATAAAAACATGGAGACTCTTTATTTATTATTATTCTACTGAGATTGTGTCAAAACTGGTGAGGCAACTGATGTTATTTATATGAAAGATGTTTAAACACGTTCAAGAACATTTAAACAAAATTGAAATGTAAGACTCTGTTATCATGTAAAAAACGGTCAAAACGAGTGATTACCGAAATTTGTTTGATGTTAAGATGTCGAAAATGGCAAACAGGAATTGGTAAACTTGATTTGTTAATTGTATATAATATTTTGAATTGGTATAATGAACATGTGGTAGAAAAGGAGCCTAAAAGGTGACGAACCCAAACAAGAAAATCAAACCAGATAAAAAAAAATCAACTGCATTTGATTACGGAGATTTAGGATATAATTCAAATAACAAGTATTAAATAATTTTAATGCATTCTAAACTTTGTATATTGATATATTTTTGACCAAACTGACGTTTATAATTATTTTGACCTGCTTGGACGACAGCTTGTACATATAAAAAAGTGCAGACGGACCTTTTAAGCGACGAACTAAACGGTTACGGACGTACAAAAACAATGCACACAGAGACAGATGTCAGCAGTGTGGCTACACATGTGCCATCTCACACTTACACCACCCACACCCAAACCCACCCCACCACAGAAATTATGCAAAACAAAGAATCAATCAAACAAACATTGCATTGTCAGTATCTTCTTGCAAAAATACATCATATAGAGCTCAACATCGTATCAAAGAATTGTAACTAGTTATCCACATTGGAAAAACCCTAAATGATGCACATACACATACTGATTCCACCCCCACCTACATGTGCTGCCTCACCCCTTCAACACCCTCTCCCCATACACAGCCACACACCGGCAAAATACATAAATACATTTCAATCTCAATGTTTGCTCTGGAGTCTACTTGCATTCAACTTCATATTAATTAATGTTTTCTGCAACACAAAGAAAACACACGCCCACACACCACACCCTGTTTGTAAATACGTTCAAACGAGGACCTCGACTTTAGGAGGATCGAGGACTTACACACCCGTTGTTAATCGACACACCGTGGACCTCACACAAACACACCAGACAACTTACTATCCAACTGATAGTACTATACTATCCACAATCTTATATGCTATCTTATATGCATATTTGCATCATTTACGTCATCGTGGTCATAGTTTCAAACAGAGGACGTCCTCGTTTGGAGGTGTGTCCTCGTTTTATGGTGTGTATCCATATGTAGGTCCTCGTTTGGAGGCATTTACAAACGCACCCCCACCAAGGCACTTAACTTGTAGTTGAGTTTGAAAGTAAACCAGATGGTCTGCACATTTCAATCAGAATATTTCCTCTGAAACATGCTAGCGCTGAACGCATACATACCAACCAAAGCTACCATGTAGGGGCAGCGATACACGCAAGCACATACACTTACTCGCATCATAACAAATTCATACTGATCAGAATTGTTCAGACGGAAATTAAGGAAACTACAATTTCTAACTTAAACCTCAATGAAACAACATTCAATAGCCTAAGGCAGATCCATGCACCTCCACATACCCAACTCACCCCATCACACACGCAAAACCCACCCACCCCACAAACATAAACATACTGACATCCGGTGTGTAATAAAACTTCTGCTTGTTACCTCTCTGTATAGATCATAATGTTATTTAACAATATATGACTTATGAAGAATTTTACTGATACACTTGAAAATAATCTTCAATGTTTAATGTCTTTGACACCTTGACTTGAGTATCTGATTATAGCGTCAATAGTAACACATTTTTAAGATATTGAAAAAAGCATTAGCAAACTCTGTATGTTGCCGAACCGCAATATCTAGTTTGACTGCTAACTTCAAACCCCCATAAAATCACTGAATATCCAATAGCATGTTACAAACCACATACATTTGTGCCAATCACCCCACACAAACCCCATATCTTACACCTCAACATACTCAATATACTTTATGTACCACTCAATATCTATACATAAACGTATTCGTACAAACAATTAAGTTTGTGTTCATGTGCATCTTCGGTATTAACGACAATTGACATAAATCTAATTGACTGATTACGCTATCAACGAATGGACTCAATCATTGACATAACAGTTACTGTTATTTTATTAGGGTCTACAAGAATATGGTAATTCCGCAAATGAGTCGAAGAAAGTACACTTTTCAGTGTGTGGGTGGACGAGCATATTATATACATTTTGTTCACATCGATGTAGTGAAATCTAATTGTTATTTCGTTAAACATTGTACTGAATTTTATTGTCACAATTCAGTGGTTCATACCATATAATGACGTTCTGTAAATATTTATCTCATGGTTGTATGCTTGAATAATATTATATTTTATATTTCAAACGAGAGATCGTTTTATTTTTCATATTCTAACAGAATTTCAAAGCGTGTTCAAAACTTCAAGCTCAGGACTTGATAAAGTATGTTTTGTAGCTAATTGCCACAAATTACAAACTGCAACAGGATTTACAACACCTTCGGTATATTGAACTAACATGCCATGGATTCGTGTGTTCGTGCAAAATCAGACTCTCTAATATTTGAAATACTGATAAGCTTATTTCTGTTTTCCGACTTCCTTAATTAAAACTGCCTGTCAGGACTTCTCCAACTAGTTCCAACTGAATGTAAAAGGACATACAATCTTCTCACTTTTTAATTAAACTGCTTCTCCAATCAATTTCCAAACGTAATCGATATTGTTACCAAAAAGAGGATACGGTTTGGTTACGACAAACTTTCTCACATTGAAACTCTTTAAAATATGTAATTTTCATCTGCCAACATATTAGCCCACGAAAACACATTTTAAATAGCTTGAATAACCACAAAAGTAAGTATGCTATTGTTTACTCAAATAGATAGAAGTAAAGAAACTACATTTGATTTCTAACTGAAACCCCATTGAAACAACATTCAGTCTGAGGCAGATTCATATGCACGTGAGCCCACACGTTTGTGGGTACATACATCCCACCCCTCCCCCACATATCATCCCCCACACACACACCCAACCATATAACAACCAAACTCACTACAGCTTTACTTATGTTTGTTACCTACACGTTTGACAAATGTTGTAAATGGCCACTATGGATTTACTAATACTTCATTCTCTTTACTGTGACAGTCACCGTAAGGTACCCAACTCTTGCATTCATAACCTATTTTGAGTTTATAATTTAGAAACACAATGCATAATATGAGTAATCTTTTATATCATACATTTTAGTTATTAACTCTATAATTTTCAATTGTACATAGCACTGATCTTTGTCCTTAAGTGCACTATATAAATCGCAATTAGTAGTAGTAGTGGTGGTGGTGGTGGTGGTGTTGGTGGTGTTGGTGGTGTTGTTGTTGTTGGTGGTGGTGGTGGTGGTAGTGGTAGCAGTAGCAGTAGCAGTAGCAGTAGCAGTAGCAGTAGCAGTAGCAGTAGCAGTAGCAGTAGTAGTAGTAGTAGTAGTAGTAGTAGTAGTAGTAGTAGTAGTAGTAGTAGTAGTAGTAGTAGTATCAGTTAGTAGTAGTTTAAACTTCCATAACACCAATGAATATTCAATAGCCTGTGACAAACCACTTACAACGTGTGTCCTCACCCCACACACCCATGCACCCCCGCAAACCGTCAAGTTTATTAAAGCACGGCTCAATACCTACACATGAATGCATTTGTACAATGAAAACACTTCAATTTATGCCCATGGATATTTGGTATTAAAGAGAACTGACAGAAATCTAATTGACTGATTACATTATCAACGAATGGACTCAATCATTGACATAACAGTTACTTTAATTTCATTAGGGTCCCACAAGAATATGGTAATTCCGCAATTGAGTCGAAGAAAGTACACTTTCCTGTCTATGGGTGGACGTGCAGTATATACTTTATTCACATCGATGTAATATAATCTAATTGTTCTTTTGTAATATCCGAACATAACATTATACTGCCATTTCAGTTTATTGTCATGTAAATTATACCACACAATTGGGGTGCTTCGATCCTTTTACATACTGAAACGATAATAGTTAACGATTTATACCATACAATGATGTTTTGTAAATAGTTATCTCCGTATGCTTGTTTTTTTTTGTTTTTGTTTTGTTTTGATTTTTTGGTTTTGTTTCATTTTTCTATAAAAGAATTTAAATCTTATCTAAAACTCAGAGATATAATTTTAGAAATGTATCCGTCATAATTGTAGGGTTATTTATTATTTTTATTGAACTTTTAAGAGCCCATGCATTACAACTTCAACTATGAATGTTAAAATGACATTATCTTTGTAAAGCACCATACAGGAGTTCATGTACATTTTGGATTTTATAAAAAAAAAGATTGACACATGCATTAAGAAAACACTTTACGAACAGTCATAATAATTGGACGGATATTTGTATGTGTTTTAATGTGAAAACAACACAGCAAAAAAATCGTTAAACGTCGAGACTTTATCGCTGTCTTAAAATTATTAAATCACGCGTATAAATTGTTAAGATGGATGTAAAATATTGTATGTCAATTCTACAACGTCAATCTATAGTACGGACGTACTGCAGAATGGCATTGAACCGAAATTGGTGGTTCAGGGGCTGATGATCAAATAAGAGTAGTAGGAAATGGTTAATATTGTATAAACCGGTGGTGAAAAACATCGCCTTGATTAAGCCCTTGAGTATTAAGTAGCTACCATTTATCGATCAATCCCAGTGAACAGCGATCAATCTCTTATCGACTTATTGGCGATTGACCTATAAGTTCAGATTTATTTAACTGTGCATATGTAATTTATAAATTTTATATGGTTATAACCGTGTACAGTAGTCTAAGAAAGGAAGACAAAATCTTATAATGTATATGCTGTTTGCCTTGTGATACAAAAAAAGAAAAAAAACCATTCGATTACGCAAACCAAACAAATGACGACTTTCGACAATTCTAGCTTTTTTCTACATGTTGACAACAAATGATATGTTTATGTGTCAAAATTGTATAATAAAACGCGCTTTCAAAACGTATTCGCTCGTGTATAACACTACACGGAAATGATTGAGAACATATTATCAGTTTATAGTATAATTCTTGCTGTAATATGTGGCGGCAAGACGAACGCCAAAACGATATGTTATCCTCCATGCACTCATTATTGTAATTGTATTAAAACACATGGCTGAATCTTACAACGTGGCAATGCTGCTTTTAAAGCTATTGCTGAAGAAAAATATAACAAATAAATGAAATAAAGAAGTAACCCTGCATGTCTTGGTGTCTTGATCTTTTTAACTTTTCCAATTACTATCCGTGTGAAACATATATTTCAACCTTTTAGTGGCTGCTGACATCTAGCTTTATTGATTCGTGATCGTGAATATAGAATGACTTTGACAAGTGTGTTAATAACATGTTGAAATACAAGTCATATTCATATTACAAAATGAAATGATCAGTCTTAAAGCTTTTACGGTTCTTGATCTGAACCATATCCGTTACATTATTGCGATATAAACATCAAGCAAATGCGGTATGTGTTACTCGATAGGTTTTTATATCATCTCATTTCGAACTTCCGACGAATATGATTAAAGATTAATATGATTGAGAAAATCTGTGCTCATTGGTCGTTGTGTTGTGTTATACATAAAATAGCTATGAGCTTAAGGGATCTAGAATGAGCGTTTATTGCGTTTCGACAGTATTTTTTGTGGGACATGAGAGCATCTCAGATCTATCGAATTGCATTCTGAATACGAAGCATGTCTTTCTGATATCAAATTATTTTCATTTTTGAAAATCACAATATAATACAAATTTTATGACAAATTATAAAAATTTGATATTTTTCAAATGTTTGATATATAACAGTCCTCGAAGTAAATTATATAAATCTAATGATATATTCTTAAAGTGTATGTAGCTGGGAGGAAAAGCCGACGATCAATTGAAAATGTTGACCTTTCATATTGAAGATATGGATTTTTCCCCGCTATTATCAGAGACAGGATTTGATTAAACCAATGGCTAAAAACAATACAAAAATCAGTTCAGTTTATTTCGAAACGAATCATACTTCATATCATAATTGAACAATTATGAAGCAACGCAAGCTGTTTCAACAATCTGCTTGTGGACTATTACATGTTGTTTTCTTCTTGTTCAATAACTAGTCTGGAATTGATAAAGCATGTTTAGTGGGTACAGGCTGTATTAAAATGGTGGGTACTCATCCCCTTCCAGATAACACTACCACATCAAAATGCAACATAGGAGCTACCTTATTTTTTGAATGTAAAATACCATCATGAAATAATAAATACTGGGCATTTCAATATAATTATAAGGATCTAATATTATATTATATTTCATATGATGAAGGAGGATTTCCAATAAAAACAAACAAACTGATGGGTACCAATCATTTTGATACAGCCTGTAATTAACACAAATTACATACCGTAATACGATTTATCACCTTTATATTTGATATAGCTTTATATGCCATGGATTCGTGTCTTGGTGTAAAATCAGTCTATTTTCAGACTTGTTTAATTAAATCCATCAGACTGGACATGTGAAGACAAGTAGTAAAAAGGCAATAAATCTGGTTCTCTTACGATTTCCCTTGACAAGTTAAGTTTATAACATAATCGATATTGTAACTGAAAGAGGATCAGGTCTGATCTATTTCAAAGAAAGAAATGTAAATAAAATATAAACAATTGATTGAATTTCATGCACTCTAAGAAATAAAGGTTCTAAAAATGTTCTGAAGTTGTTCTCTCAGGAGAACAACTTAGAGGTTCTCAAAAGAACCAAAAATGGTTCTGAAACCATCAAAAATGGCCCCAAAAATGCGATGTGGAGTAAATTACCAAGGAACCTTTACATCGGGGTTCTTTGAAGAGCCCTATCAAAAAGGTGCTTCAAAGAACCTCTAAAGAGTCTCCAAAGAACCTTTGTGATAGGGTTCTTATTGAACCTCTAAATGTTCTCCAATTTTGTCCCGTATATGGAACCCTACGGTTCTTTAAAGAACCGTCATCATAAGGTTTCTTTTAGAACCCTTCGAAAAGTTTCTTTGTTGAATCTTTAAAGGTTCTTCGAGTTTGTCCCCATATGGCACCCTATGGTTCTTCAAAGAACCATTGCAATAAGGTTCTTTGAAACATGGTCACACGTACGCTGGAAATTATCCTTATCTGAACGGGCAGAAAACTCTATGTATTTACTTGAAAATATAAAATCCGTGGTGTTAAATAGCGTTAGCCCTGCGTTTTAGAAATATATAATACGTGCACTAGGAACCTTTTTCAAGTAAAATAGGGTGTTGCTTGTGGAACCCTAGAGCTGCGAAGAACCTTATTTTCACCGCAAGAACCCCATTGAGACTTCTAGCGAGCATTTGAAGGATCTTCAAGCGCACGTGGTTCGTGAACGAACCCTATATCATTTTTTCTAAGAGTGTACACAAATATAACATGTCCTTAATTATAGTACCACCAGCGGGATACACTCGCTTCGCGTGACCCCCCCTCCCCGGTAACCGTAAGCGACCACTGAACTGGCGACATACAGACTATGGTTATTGATACCACGCCGAATTGCTATGTTGTCATCGTTACTCCCCGCACCCTCCATACACACACCCCCACCCACCCCACCCCCATCACACACACACACCAAGAAATATTGTATTGGATCTTGACTATCAACCACACCAAGCTTGCCATTTTACCGTCTTCGTATACCCTTTAACTCTATCTCGTACCCATGCGATTTATATCGTCTTCGTAATCCCTGAATCAAATCCTGTACCTTAACTATAACCCCGTACCCGCAGCCCATCCATGCCCCCCCCCCGCTTAATTTAATTTTCTTTCCGGATATTGCGTCCACTGGAATTACTGAACAGGTCGAATCACTGAAAGGTTAAATTATGTGTATCTAAGTAATATTGGAACCGACTGTAACGATGTCTTTTATCATGGGTCATATGTCCCGCATTTTCTAGATGAGCCACGGGAAGAGCGGATTTGGTTTTGTTTTCTATTTGTCATTTGCTGCCTAAATCGTAATATCCCATGTGCATATTTATTTAATCCAGTTTTAACTATTTTCAAATCTGTATCTTACGACATTTCCTTTTTCGCTTCTTTTTCTTTCTCGTATATTTTATTTCCATTTATTATATTTGCTTTTCGGGTTTTTTTTTCAACTTCCTTTGTTTTTTTGGACATGTTAGACTCATCGGAACTATTCTCGTGTTCCAATATCTGAAGTAAGATTGCCTTACACATTCGGACGTTAGAAATTACTGCTAGCTAATTTTTAATTGCAAAAATAAGAGTTTTCAATAAGAGCCTCCAGCCCATTGATTGAACCTGTCAATCACTTCTACACTCTTACAAAAAAGTGTTTTAAAGCTTCTTCAAATAACCATTAAAGTTTCTTCAAAGGGTCTTTAGGAACCCTTTTTGGTTCTAGCAGGAACCTTTTTGGGTTCTTAACCATTTAAAGAACCCTAAAGGCGATCCCTACAATTCAAAAAAGGTTCCAAGTTTTCGCTAAGAGTATAGGGCTTACTACAGAGAAACGCAGAACAAAAAACAAAAACATTATTATGAAGAACCAAGAACTTGAAAAGTCCACATGGGAACAAATACGAGGCCACCGTAGTCGCTAGCAATTATGTGCCGAAGTAAAAGCAGGTGAGACTTGTTTTATTTCTTTTAAAGTATTACTTTTGTTGGGTGTAAAGAAGTATATATTTCTGAATTTCAGCATCTGATTTTCAAACTCTTTACAAATTGACTTTAACCTTAAGGCATTTGCAGGTTTTATCCACATCTAATTGTTTTCCACGCGGAATACTGTAATAAATTACTTGGAAGGTAAGAAATAAAATTAACTTCAAAATATATCTATATATATAGTTTTTTAATTTCAAACTACATATTTCTTGTCGCATCCTGATTTCCCTTTCGTAAATCGTCTCGTTTAAAAAAGGTATCTTACATATCGTCAGCCTGCTACGATAATTGACTAAGTCATTTTTTTGTAATTTTGAGAATTATGCATTTATAGATATTTATTCACCACTCTTTTCACAAGAACAAATGAACAAATGATAATGAGACAAAATAATGAAAGAGAATAATCAGAAATAATTAGGCTGATTATGTAACTGATGAATGCTTGAACCATATTTTGTACTTTGTTCTCAAAATTACAAAAAATGACGTAGGCAATTGTCGTAGTAGGGTGAAGATACATCACATTGAGAGTGCTAGAGGGGCTACGTTAACAATTTTTTTTTATTAAAGACTGTCGTCAGAAAGCGGGTAAAACCAGAAATTTTAACAATTTTCATCTATTGCACATAACACACCACGAGATTTTAATTAATTTCTTAATCTCGTGGGTTTTAGTATTATCCTGCTGACTACGCTCCATTACCATTTCATGGCTGTCACTTGAGTACCAGAATAATTATATTAAATAAAACAACATCTCAATCCGCACTCTATTGGACGATTCCAGAAAATAAGTGTATACTGTATACCCCTATAGAGGAGTAACTTTTCAATAACAGAAATGTCTGGATTTCCAAGTCTGCTTCGTGAAAACGATTGGAATTTCAGTTGCTACTATCACTTGAAAAAGCCTGGAAATGCAATTTAAATGAAGGAAAAATCACGAAAATGTCCCAAATGCGCTCTCAAATTGAGGATTTCTAATTTTGAACTATTGTTGCTGCTGGATTTTTTCGCCTTTGGTTAGTCTTGATTTCCATCAATCAAGACTGGACAAAAAGTCTGGAAATCCGAACTCCTCTATAGGGAGATGTGCATCTATTTTCTGGAATAGCCCATTACGTAATATCGTTAGTTAACCACTTCATAGAAATGACATTCTGTCAGTACTAATATACCACAAAAGTTCACTTTTGATCTAAAGTTCTAGAACACCAGTTTAGATTTTCATTAATCGGTAACAACCGAGTTATATTTTGGCTTTTGGTTTAGGTAAAAACGTTTTAATAACATTAAAATGTCGGGTTATATAAAGGTCATGATAACGTTTTAAAACGTTTTGTATGAAAACACACTACAACAATATTTTTAAATGTTTTCAAAAATGTTATTGTAAACTATTTTTGCAAACATTTTTGCCAAATATTGTGTCAATAGTTAAATACCATTATGTTAAAATATTTGAACCCAGCAAACACAGAAATGTTCTTAAAATGTTTTTTCAAAACCTTTTAATAACATTTAAATGTCGGGTTATATAAAGGTCATGAAAACGTTTTTAAAACGTTATTGAAAATATTTTGGGCAAACATTCTTCGCAAAATATTTTTTCAACCCCCAAATAACATTCTGTTTTGAATGTTTTGTATCAAGTTTTTAAGAATGTTTTTGGAATGTTATTAAAACGTTTTTATACCCTTTATATAACTCGACATTTAAACGTTTTCTGTAAAACATTTTTGTTTGCTGAGCAGTAGATTATCAAAAAATGTTTTTTAAGGTTATGAAAACGTTTTATACTCTTAATATACCCTTTATATAACCCGATATTTAAACGTTCTCTGACAACCTTTTATAACCTTTTCCGAATGATGTCGAAAACGTTTTGTGTTTGCTGGGAAATACACGCACACATGACTAAGGAGGTTAGGTTTTTCGTACAGAATGGCAGTGATTGCTAACGTGAAAGGCAATGTTGGTCTCAAATTTGAACTTGTCGATATCTTATAAGCCGGGTTGTAAGCTTAATAAGTAGATTGGTACTTGTGAATTCGGTTTATTACCGTGTCAGTCATTTGAGAACTGAAAATATAACCTTCATTTACTCTCCACGACACGACATGCGTCCATAAACACGGGGTGCAATTGATATCTGTTCTTTCGCATTTCACTTTTTAGGTGTGTCCTAAGAACATGACTAGCTTGTTGAATATATTATAAAGGGTAAAGCAAGAATAAATCATGCATTGAAACAAAAATAAAATAACTCACAAAAATGTTCTATAAGTATAGTCCAATATAATAATGTTTATGCATTGGGACTCTACGTACGTACAAGTATTTAAAAAAACAGAAACGGGTATCATCCGCCGCTCTTTATTTTCATTTCACTTGATATTTTGTGAGCAAAGAATATGTAGTCGTACTGTACCAAAAACAAATTAAAGCAATACACTAGTGAGAGAAAATAAAACCTCGCATGGAGAATCGTAGATCGGTCATGCACGATGTGCAAAATACTATCGTCCAATCGAAGCATCAATTTCTGTGTGTGTCACAGCATATTAATTTCAGATACATTGTGTTAATGCTTAAGCCCAATCACTTTGAAAACGGACTGATTCAAAATCAAATGGAATTACGTCAACAATAATTCGTTTACATTAGGAAGATGGTGTCGCGATGCACCCCTTTTATTTGATATATTTTTCTAACCTATATTTTTGTGTCGATCCAGGTGGTACATACGTCTGAAGCAATCTGTTTAGTGATGAAGTCTCGAAGTCTTTTTACGAAGGGTCAGAGGTATACTTTTTATTTCAGTTATAAAATTGATCCCGATTCAAATTCTAGAGCAGGCATTTACCAGGATTTCCCAAAGATATCACATTCTAAAACGTTTGACGATAATGCTTTCTCGTCTGATTGTTCGTTGGGAATTTTCTCACGAAACATGTAACGTTTAATCCATAAAACGGATCATGTATACCGTACTGCCTTGATAAGTGCGTGAAGTTAAACCGGAAAGATTTTAACCTTTCCAATAATACCATGGATAATCATGGCACATTCTCGATGTTTTTTGCAGCTTGTTTGATCCCAAAGACGAAACTTGATCGCACAGTGCATCCCTTTTTAGTGCACTCGGTTTAAATGATTGACTGTATAATTCAAAAGAATGTATGTTAAAAGAGTAAGAAATCCTGCTTTGCCTTTCCTGCTTTGCCTTTTAGCAGAGGATTTCACTACCTCCTTACAAAATCACATACTTTTATCCTGTGTCATTCTGGAATTATTGAGATCGATTTCCTTTTGTTTCATCATCGATCTGGGACAATCTGGGACCTAATGCAGTCCTCCAAGATGACAACCAACAGAGTCAGGGTAGTCATCGACTACCATTAGCCCAGACCTCAACCAGCTGACCAGATTGAACACAGAATAATGGTAAATTGGCACATTCTTTTTGAGACCCCACTACATTCACGAGATGTACTACTCAGCCGTGAAAAAGGTAAGGAGTTTATAATTGAGTTTTACCATTGCGATGACTCTTACCCAGCAAACACAAAACGTTTAAATGTCGCGTTATATATACAAAGGATATAAAACGTTTAATAACATTCCGAAAACAAAAAATAATATTTTCCAGAAATGTTGTTGTAATGATTTTTCATTTCAAACGTTTTAAAAATGTTTTGATGACCTTTATATAACCCGATATTTAAATGTTAAATTTTTTTGACCCAAACCATAATACGTTTATAACGTTTAAAAAGAAAAAAACATGTTTGTGTTTGCTGGGTAGATTCAGATCAAGTAAAAATAATAGGAATTTTCCTTTAAAACAAACCAATTACAGAAAAATAAAAATTAATGTAATTACTGCTTCCAATCAACAGAAATTAATATGGGCCCATTTGATTTAATTACCATCTTTTCAATTCAGGGTGGTATTCTAAATAGCCGCCAGATTAGCATATTTCCACTGATTTGCCATGTTTACACCAGAGCAACATGAAAACCATATAATAATAAAGTATCATCAATGGAATGAATGTTTCTAATCAAAATAAATTCATTTGCATACAATATGTTTCATTTGTATCAAGATGGAAAACTTATCATTTAGTCATATAAGAAATGCTTTTAACTATACCGTTTTAGTATTGACTTTTCAAATTCATCGGTAAAATCATTATAAAAATTGATCTGGCCATGCTGAAAGGAGGCAAAATGATCAACCTGCAAAACTGTCAACGCGCGTTTAGTGTTTGATTGAAAATGGGAATGTTTATCGACAGTTTGTGATTATAACAATATGTAAAAACATGAAATTCTGGACCCACACTAGATTTATGTATTCCGTCACCAATTTTGTATATGTAGGTCATTTTCACTTTGCTTTTAATATATCAAATTGTATTTATAAAATATTACTAGGTCACGGATATAATAGTCCAATGGCATAAATAAAAAGAAAATTAAAAAGTTTAAAAAGGAAAAAATTAAAGAATTAATTAATTCTTATCAACTGGATTATTCCACATACCTTGCGTTATTTAACTTAATTTTACATTAAATTTTACATTTAATACAAGAAACTAATGCGAAAGGGATGTTTGCGTTTGTCGTGTGGAGAAGAAATTATTAATCATGTTCAAATTATGGAGAGTGTTAATAACCGGTTTTTAGGTCCAGCCCATACGTAGTTAATTGTATTAATTCCGAGTATCTATTACACATCGACTCAATTAAAGATCTGATAACCTTTTCTGTATTTTGAAGCAAACAAACTATTCTGTGTTACACACAAAATAATTCTTGGAAAATCATTTATAGGTATACACGTAATTCAATTTCATTCATTTAGATTTTATTATTTATTCATCAAAGTAAGTGTGATGATAGGAGCCATATTTTTTTAGTTTAAGCCATTTGACTAAATAACGGTGATCTTATAGGCAATGATTCAAGGAATTCAATAATTTCATTTATATTTTCATAAGTCTTACAGTTCTAGAGTAATAAGGCCTATAATATATCAAAACAAAAATGTTGGGCGTTATTCCACTTCCGAGAAAATTGTGCACATTAATACGAGTCGTTAATGACTGAAGACCAAAAACGCCTTTTACCCAAATTCACTTCAGAATGAACAACCAAAACACACTGTTTGATTAAGTTAACAATAACTGAATCATAAATGCAATTATACAGGGCACATCACAACATAAATTATAATCATGTATCAAGCCTCTCCATTTTTAGACCCATACCATTTCTCTTGCGTGTCAGCTTTATTTGTCTCAATATGTGACAATTACTGCTTCCAATCAACAGAAATTAATATGTGCCCATTTGATTTAATTACCATCTTTTCAATTCAGGGTGGTAACCTAAATAGCCGCCAGAATAGCATATTTCCACTGATTTGTCATGTTTACACTAGAGCAACATGAAAATGATATAATAATAAAGTATCATCAATGGAATAAATGTTTTTAATCAAAAGAAATTCATTTGCATACAATATGTTTTATTTGTATCAAGGTGGAAAACTTATCATTTAGTCATATAAGAAATGCTTTTAACTATACCGTTTTAGTATTGACTTTTACTTACCTTATAAAAATTGATCTAGCCATGCTGAAAGGAGGCAAAATGATTAACCTGCAAAACTGTCAACGCGCGTTTAGTGTTTGATTGAAAATGGGAATGTTTATCGACAGTTTGTGATTATAACAATATGTAAAAACACGACATTCTGTACCCACATACAGCACTTTATGTTTTATGTTTTCCGTTGTCACAATTTGGTATAATTATGTAGGTTATTTTCACTTTGCTTTTGGTCATGTTTTTTATGTTGGGCACCAATTGCGTTGCATTTGTATTTTCAAGCGAATCACATGCTTTTACAGGTTTGGTACTATAACTTCAAAAGTTCATATTAGAACCCAATTAAAGTATATATTCTGAGAGCATATACTCAGATGATTTCAGAAACGATACAATGGGAGTCATTATACAGGGTCACCCATAAAATATACAGGGTGTAACAAGCAAAATAAGGATGAAAATATTAATTCAGTTAGGGGTGTCACCCCCCCCCCCCAACGTACATTGATAATGTAAAAAATTTGACAAATGTTTAATATAGCTAACTTAATTGCCCACCCAGTCATATGGAACTTATGGCGGTCAAGTACTTCAATTATGTAGATACAGGTTTGTCAAAAATCTATCTATATTTATATAAATTTCTTCAAAACACCCTTTATTTGGCACTGGAGATGCAAATTTTCATGATTGAGGTATGTAACTATATGTAAAATAAGCTCAACAATCCAGTTTTGAAAGTTAAAAGAGAATTCGACAAAGCGTTTTAGTAAAAATTGACTTTTTGGATCAAAATTGACTGTGAGGGCGCTCTTTCAGATTTGTCGCAAACCTTCTATGTTTTACTAGTTTTTAGTTTACTAAAGTAAAGTGGATCACAATCAAGGTCTGCTAAAGAAATTTGAGCCTTTTATCATATTTTGTTTGCCCGTAGCACCTTTTTGAATGTTCCCTACATTAAATCCCTATTCAAATGCATAGAGGTCAATGAACTTTATTAGTGTAGCAACAAGTAATTAGTAATTTTTAATTGTCTAATTAATTAAGAAATACTGAGGCAATGAATGCTAAACATGATATCATTTAGCCGAGATCAAGTATCGTACAGAAACAAGTAGAAATCCATCAATAATGTTTATTGAAGATCATGTGGCGGAGGATCACCATTGTACAGCATTGTGATCCTCCGCCACATGAGCCACCCCTGACTAATTAGACTTAACGAGTTACAGTAATTAGTACAAATGGAAATCATAAATTTTTGTTTCAGAAATTGAAAGGCCAATGTCTAAGGAACAAAATAGTACTAGACAAGCTCATAATAAACATCAAATAAATAAACTACATGCATGTAAACATGTCTTGATGAGTAAAAATGCAACAGAGCCGCCCTTTTTAGGTGCCCAGTATAAAAAACATGACCTTTTATATAACATTGTATTTATAATCACGGATATAATTGTCTAATGACATAAATCAAAAGAAAATTAAAAAGCTTAATTATTTAAAAAAGGAAGAAATGAAAGAATTAAATAATTCTTATCAACTGGATTATTCCACATACCTTTCGTTATTTAACTGCATACATTTAATACAAGAAAGTACTGCGAAAGAGATGCTTGCGTTTGTCGTGTTGAGAAGAAAAAAATATTAATCATGCTCAAATTATGGAGAGTGTTAATAACCGGTCTTAAGATCCAGCCCATACGTAGATAATTGCATTAATTTCGAGTATCTTTTACACAGTGACTCAATTAAAGATCTGATGACTTTTTCTGTATTTGAAGCAAACAAACTATTCTGTGTTACACACAAAATAATTCTTGGGAATCATTTATAGGTATACACGTAATTCAATTTCATTCATTAGATTTTATTATTTATCAAGGTGAGTGCGATGATAGGAGCCATATTTTTTCAGTTTTAGCCATTTGACTAAATAACGGTATTGTACCTAATGCATTGATCTTATAGGCAGTGATTAAAGGAATTAAATAATTGCATTTATATTTTCATAAGTCTTACAGTTCTAGAGTAATAAGGCCTATAATATATCAAAACAAAAATGTTGGGCGAATTATTCCACTTCCGAGAAAATTGTGCGCATTGTTACGAGTCGTTAATGACTCAAGACCAAAAACGCCTTTTACCCAAATTCACTTCAGAATGCACAACCAAAACACACTGTTTGATTAAGTTAACAATAACTGAATCATAAATGCAATTATACAGGGCACATCAGGGCCCTTCTATACATTCATACCTCTGAGGTTTATTTGAAGTGGAACACAATTATCTTCAATATCACCTTGAGGTTACAAATGTAAATTAATTGACTGTAACGTTTAAATTTGAAATGCAATGCCTTTTGGGCCGATTACTGGCACAAAACATTATGCATTGATTTCATTCACATGTAAATGCTTGGATTTCAAGCCTACCCGACCCCGTTTCATTCTCCAAGAGATTGGGGCTTAGAAACAAGCACAAGTTAACTTATGTCATTATATTGCTGAATTTTAATGGATCAAGACAAACTCTTGAAATTGTAAACGATGTTTGTTGCAAGTTGTACACTAACAGATATAACAATCTCGAGAAACTTACAATAAACTACTAACCACTTGCTATCATGGGAGTATGTGCAAAATGTATTCTACATGTTCTATAAAACATTGTAGACATTTATTTAAAGGGCGGAGAGGGACGACCGATTCAGGTCCAGATTCAGATTATTTTAATTATCATCTGAATTTACACTATATATATTGCACTAGACACCGAAAAATAAAGGAGTCGAATTCACTCGATTACTGGATCCGAAATGCTAGAGTACTATAGAATGTCCTCATGCAGCAAGTGTCAAGTATGTATCTGAGAGAGTCAAGATAACTCTTTTGGAGGGTCAAAGTGGCTTGTCTACGGAACGGAGTCAAATTTCTAAAAAGGGGTCAATACAAAAGTACAAAGGAGAGTCTAACTGACTCAATTTATACAGGGTGAGTCAAAAAAAGTGCAATAGAGAAAAGAATCCATTTTTATTTAAGAACCGAGTTGAACTTTTTGGGTTTTAAAACATTTTATATATGGTATATCCATCAGTGACCTTGTGTGAAAAAAGTAGGGAATTAGCATTTACCGTTTTGTTTTTATGACACATTTTATAGCGCTACCCAATTTTAATGTTTGTCCAAGAGACATCTAAAATTTGAATGTCAGCCCACTCTGTGTTAGGTAGGTTTGGAACAACTGCCATTTTGTGACCTCATTGGCATTAAAATAAAATGGAGCGCCCAAAGTGTTATTGCCCTTGGTCTTATTTAAGGAGAAGAAACATTATTTGTTGTTATTTTCATTTTACCTTTACTTTAAAGATGTTTATTCTCTATCAAAAAGATACAAATTTGCAGGTGGGTTTTTCAAATGTCAAAATGAAATGCGCGCAAATTGAAGTGGAGTGAATTTCAAAATATCCAAAAAGTAGGACGTATTGGAATTTAAAAAAAAAGTTGGAGTCGAGTGAGGTATGAAGGGCTTAAAGTAATGTTAGAAAGTTTGTTTGAACAGAAAAAAGAAAGAAATTAAAATAACGCAAAAACAACCTTATTTAAGTTAAAGTCAGTTTCAGATCTGGTGTCTTTACCGTGCACTGTGTGCTCTCATTTAAAATACATGGTACCTCGTGGACAAATAACGAAATTGGGTATCGCAGCAAAATGACTCATAAAAATTAAACGGTAGTCGCGATTCACTTCATATTTTCACAGAAGGTGGCCACTGAGTGTAACATTTATAGAATCTTTCAATATTGGGAAAGTTCGACTTGGTTCTTACATAAATATTGATTGTTTGCTCTATTGCAGTTTTTTTGACTCACCCTGTATCTTAAAAATATGCAAGTATTAAATGGGAGTTACGGTGTCTCCTTGAGAGGACTCCATGTGATTCATGCAAATAGAAGCCAGAAGAAAAACAATGAAAGTCATCATGAGGTACAAGATTAATAATGGGTTGGTGGAAATATCACCGGAGAATCACCTGGTGCACCAGACTGATAAAGGAACCAGAGGCCACAAACAGAAGTTCATTCAGATCAGCTATAACAAAGATAGATATGGGGACACATTTTTTCCTTCCACCATTCCGTTGTGGAACAATCTTCCACGATCAGCTGTTGAGGCTGCCACCGTTGAAGGCTTCAAGGCAGCGAGGGGATTAAATTAAGCAATGAAGTAGTATTAATGCAGCGCGGCCACCCAAGCACGCTTATCAAAGTTGGTGATGTTGCTTCTGATGAAGAGAATCCTACCGACAAGGATAGACGTAAGACGTAAGATATATTCAACTAGCTGAAGAAGCTGCCTAGAGTCGAACCGACTCTTTAATGGCTGCACCAAGATTTTCTTTAGTACTCTGGCATTTAAGATCTAGTAATCGAGTCAAATTGACCCCGTTTCATTTTCCAGAAGATTTAACTAATGTCATTTTTTTGCTGAATTTTAATGGAACAAGACAAACTCTTGAAATTGTAAACGATGTAAAAGTTGTACACTAACAGGTATAACAATCTCGAGAAACTTACAATAAACTACTAACCACTTGCTATCATGGGAGTATGTGCAAAATTCATTCTACATGTTCTATAAAACATTGTTGACATTTATTTAACAAGGCGGAGAGGGAGCACCGATTCAGGTCCAGATTCAGATTGTTTTTTAATTTTCATCTGAAATTACACTATATTGCACTAGACACAGAAAAATAAAGGAGTCGAATTCACTCGATTACTGGATCCGAAATGCTAGAGTACTATAGAGTGTCCTCATGCAGCAAGTGTCAGGTATGTATCTGAGAGAGTCAAGATACCTCTTTTGGAGGGTCAAAGTGGCTTGTCTATGGAGTTAAATTTCAAAAAGGGGTAAATAAAAAAATACAAAGGAGAGGTTTACTGACTCAATGTATATCTTAAAAATATGCAAGTATTAAATGGGAGTTACTGTGTTTCCCTGAGAGGACTCCATGTGATTCATGCAAAGAGTACTGTTTAAATGTGACTCCTCAAGGAGTACACTCCGAAAAATAACTCAATTTAATCCCCTCGCTGCCTTGAAGCCTTCAACGGTGGCAGCCTCAACAGCTGATCGTGGAAGATTGTTCCACAACGGAATGGTGGAAGGAAAAAATGTGTCCCCATATCTATCTTTGTTATAGCTGATCTGAATGAACTTCTGTTTGTGGCCTCTGGTTCCTTTATCAGTCTGGTGCACCAGGTGATTCTCCGGTGATATTTCCACCAACCCATTTTTAATCTTGTACCTCATGATGACTTTCTTTGTTTTTCTTCTGGCTTCTAGTGTCTCCCATTCCAGTTCTTTCAGTATCCTGGTGACGGTGCCTTTTTCCCTGCCGTACTCTCTTTTACAAAATCTTGCAGCTTGCCTCTGGACTCTCTCTAGCCTGCTGTTGTTTGTCTGGTGTGACGAATCCCATGCTGTGGCGGCATACTCTAACAAAGGTCTAACGAGGGTTGTATATGCAGCTGATTTAATCTTCTCCTCACAGCCCCATAGGTTTCGACGCAATAAACCGAGAACTCGCTGAGCCTTTTTGCAAACTTTTGTAATATGGTCACTCCATGTCAATGTGTTGTTGAAGCACACTCCCAGGTACGGATGAGATTCAACTGTCTCCAACTGTTGGCCGCAGAAACTGTAGACATGTTTCGGCGGGTTTCTCACCCCTATTGTCATGGTGACACATTTACTGGGATTAAAGGACATTATATAAAAGTGTCAAGTATGCCTATGTATCTGAGAGAGCGCTTTCGAGGGATCAAAATATAACTCCAATGAATATAAACATAACAATATCAATACTAATACTTAAGCAAAAAAAATAAACATTTATAGTACATGTTATCTATTTTAATATCTTATCAATATTTACAGTAAATTTTATCAATATGAAAATGATGCACTTTGGCAGGTTTATTCATCAACATATTGCTTATACTAACTTCAAATACTTCGTCAAATGTATACCCCGTCAGCTTAATCGGCAGAGCATCAGACTTCTATACTTAAGGTCAATGGTTCGAATCCCGGTAGGTAATTGCTGTGATTATACATGGTCATGTTGGACCTCTTAGCGCTGACTTCTAATTTATTTTGATTATTCCATTAATTCTGTATATAGATTGGATGCTCCGCTTCCCGATCCAGATGGATTTTTGACGCATCTTGAATACTTGTTTAAAATTAAGCTATCCTCCTAGGCTATAACATGATTTTTTCGAGCTACATAATATGCGAAAGTGAGAAATTATATTTCAGATGCCTTGTTGCCCTGGTAAATCTACGTAATTTTTTCCACCAGTTTGACATGTTCCCGTTTTCTGGTACCAAACGCTCTCCGTTTGATAAAACTATTAAACGATTGAGATTAAGATTTAATTTTAATCTGGTCAACCAGACATACCTAATTTCTGACGGACCATTCACGCCATCTCAAACCAACGCTGCTCACGGTCTAAAATACCTTGAAAGCCTACATCTGAAAGCCAGCGGACACCACTTCGACAATGATGTCCGTATTTTAGACCATGAGCAGCGTTGGTTTGAGTGTGGCGTGAAAGAGGCTATATGGATGAAAGCGGAGCAACCATCACTCAACCGTGGAGGAGGCGTCCAGGCAAAACTGTCACACGGCGGGAATCGAATCATACATTCCTCGCCGATTGTCATTAATACCGGAAGTGTCCGGTACATCAAAACCCAACTGCAGACTGAAGGTTTCAGTCGCATCGTCGGTTCGTCCGTCAAAAATAGCTATGTCTGGTTAATTGACCAGGTGTAAGAAAACCAAAAACAAGAAAACCAACAACTTGAGAAGTCCACATGGGAACAGATGCGAGCAGTTGCTTACAATTATTTACATAAATAAAAAAGTAAGACATACTGCAGTTACTGTCCGTTTTCCTATACATAATACACAGTGCTCTTTCCCATTGACGCGTGACCTCTACAAATAGCCTACGTTAAAAGAATGGGGATATGCCTAGTTAACGTCGCTGTGTGAAAAATAACCGGCCAATATTAAAAGTACTCTTCTAAAGTTCTAGAAAATATAGTTTTGTAACATGTCCTAAATTTTTAGCTAATTTAGATGTTTGGAAATATTCGTACTTTGGTGTTTTAGTTAATGTTATAGGTAATAGTACATTGCCTAGTTAACGTCGCTGTGTGAAAAATAACCGGCCAATATTAAAAGTACTCTTCTAAAATTCTAGACAATATAGTTTTGTAACATGTCCTAAATTTTTAGCTAATTTAGATGTTTGGAAATATTCGTACTTTGGTGTTTTAGGAATGATATGTAAACGACAGATAACACCAAAAAATATGAAGAAATTACTTCCAAACCGTGTTAAGTCTGCAAACCACCATGTTTCTCATTTTCAAGAACGCTGGTTAACAATAAGCAGAGTTTTGTCTCATTTCGTAAACAAAAGCCCACACAGAATTGTTCTCTAGCGCTCGTTTTATAATCGTTCACCCAACTGAAACTATAATCCCAGCCATTGCTCCATTGTACGTGTAAAAGCAGAAACATATGATGTGTGTATTTAACCAGAGAAGATATGATTTAATCAGTTGAGCTGTTTTCAATGAGTGTTATCTTGGTTTAATAGCTTTTAATGGGGTTTAAAAGTCCTGCAAAGGTCGAATTGAATTCTACTGTAGACATGACTGCATCATGATATGTCTGTGTATCTTTCCCTTTCATGGGTGTAATTAAGTATATCTTTCTGAATCTCAGCATCTGATTTTCAATAGCTGTACAATTCCACTTTAACCTTTAGGCATTTGGAGGTATATTCACGTTCATTTTTTTTTCTCGTGGAAGAAATGAATGCATACATATCTGAGTCGCATCGCAATTTCACTTGGTAAATCGTCTAGTTTGAGTATCATACATATATTACATTGATCGTGCTGTAGGGGTTATACGTTATACCATTCTTTTTGAAACACATTTGTTAAAGACTGTCATCCTCTGAAACTAGAAAGAACCAGAAATCTTAACAATTTGTGTTTGTTGCTCATAACATACCCTATGGGCTTTTAATTAATGTCTTAATCTCGTGGGGTTTAGTTTATCCTGTTGACTACGCTTCACTACCATTTCATGGTTGTCTCTTGAGTACCCGAATGTATTAAATGAACCAACATAATCTGCACTCTACTACTATCGTTAGTTAACCACGTAATGGAAATGACATCCGTTTTCTTTCAATGCCACAAAAGTTCACTTTTGATCTGAACTTTTGATAAGATATAAGTCCAATATAAGTT
Organism: Amphiura filiformis; assembly: GCF_039555335.1. Classification (NCBI taxonomy): domain Eukaryota; kingdom Metazoa; phylum Echinodermata; class Ophiuroidea; order Amphilepidida; family Amphiuridae; genus Amphiura; species Amphiura filiformis. Next base: position 40,931,786 of record NC_092636.1, on the reverse strand, counting down.
AAGGTTTTTTATGCTGGTCTTAAATGTGAATTCGCTTTACAGCTCCTGTCACTTGAGAACGGAACACCATAAAACCTCATCTTCATTTACTATCCACTACAAAGGATGTGTCGATAAACACGAGGTGCTATTGACATCTGTTCTTCCGCACTTGACATTTTTAACGATATTACCTAAATCATGAAATACATGACTAGTTTTGTGGATAACGAATTCAAAAGCAGCAGTAAATCACGCATGAAACCAATATGTACAGCAGGTAACGTGACATTTTACATGTAAATGAGGTATTTTGTAGAATAAATCCATAACGATCGTAGGTCGTAGATAGCACAAACTATACATTTTTTTAATTTGATGTAAATTTCAACAAGATTTGTGCATGCTCATTTATGACCTGCGTGACCTTTTATGACCGTTTATAGCGATCATCAAAATGCCTCGAAGTATTAAAATACTCGTTGGACCTTGTGCGTCATGCATGGAAACTGTCTTGTCTTATCACAAAGTGCACAATGGTTCCCAGTTTGGGGGTTAGTAGTCACCAGATGGGTTATTTAGTGATGAAGTCTCAACGTCTTTTATAAAGAGCAAGAGGCATACTTTTGATTTGTGGTAAAAGTGATCCCGATTCACATTTTAGAGCAGGCACTTACCAGGACTATGTAAGGTTAAACTAAAACTTTCGCCTTTGATTGCTTATTGGACTTTTGCACCCGAAACATGTTACATTTAATCCATGATTCTAACCTTTCCAATAGCATAGAATCATGATGTATTCCCTTCCCACATACTACAAATAAATGTAGTGAAAATTACTCAATGTTGAATAAATCAAGAACAGAGGAACAAAATGAGTCAAACGTAACTCAATATTGATAACATTTTTACTTACGTTGAGTACAATTTCATCAATATTGATTTCCATTTACTCATATTGTTGTTATGTTACCTTTTTAAACAGCATTTAGTAATTTTGTAATGCTTATGCCATTTGCTCTGTTTTTCGCAAACTTGTTTTTATCTTAAAGTCAAAACATTTTGCAAAGGTATGATGAACTATTGTACAGTATAAAAGGAAAACTCACCGTGGGTGATCAGTTAAATGAGTAGGTAAATTCTGCTTTGCTTTTCGGCATAGCCCCGTATCAGAACAAACAAAAACACAGCCTTTTAAATCATTTGTAATCATCATTTGATTATCCAAATCGATTTCCTTTTGGTTCATCAAAGATGTTCTAGTTTTTCTTAATATGTTTTCTGCAAATATCGAGAACATTCGGATAGCAATGTATCATGTGCTATCTAGATCTAAACTAAACTACTGGAAGTATCTTTTATTAGCCAGTTTGCTGAAAATGGTAAAGCTTAAAAAAATGCCAATGAATGAATGTATATTGATGATCGATTGCTCTGATTAAAAGTAACTAAATGGATATCATCTGTCTTTTGAGCAATAAAACCATTTAATCTGGAAAGGAATTTGTTGTTGTTACTCCAAAAAAGTACCCATCAGCTGATCAGTTAAAGGTTGTATTTCACAAAATTCCATTAACCAAGAAATTACAATATTATCTTTCCATAAAATACAATTAACCGAGCATCACAACGTATAACCCACAAACTCCCTTATATGGAGTTCAAACTGTTCTATATGGATAACTTACGAAAACAAGTGTTGACAAAATATTTTCCAGAAGTGTGTGCCAATAATATTTTACAATATTATTTTGACAACATTTTGAAAATGTTGTTGTAATTAAAAAGTTTTAATAATGTTTTAAAAATGTTTGGATGACCTTTAATGACCCGTTTGTGTTTGCTGGGTAGATTCAGATCAAGTAAAATTAACGATGGCTTCCAAAATGGCCGCCGAATAGGAGTATTCCTTTAAAACATGCTATATCAACATTCAAATGATCTAATGATAAAAATATCAATACAATAACTGCTTTCAATCAACAGAAATAACTATGTGCCCATTTGGTTTCCTTCACGTCTTTTCAAGTAAGGATGGTGTCCAAAATGACCGCCAGAATAGCATATTTCCACTGATCATACTGCAGTTACTGTCCGTTTTCTTATACACAATACACAGTGCTCTCACCATTGACGCGTGAACTCTACAAATGATGTACGTTGGAAGAATGGGCACATGCCTAGTTAACATCACTGTGTAAAAAATAACCAGCTAATATTTTAGCTATTCTCCAAACTTCTAGCAAATATATTTCTCTAACATGACCTAAAATTACAGCTAGGTTAGATGTTCAGAAATAGTCGCACTTTTGTAAAATATGAGTGAGGGCAAGGCATAGCTAGCCAACTCCCCGTGTTAATTGAATGGAGATTTGACCGAAAATATTAGTATCGGACCGCTCACTTCTGAAGGATGCCACTAAAAAGGGTATAAGCTACATTTTAACTATTCTAAATAGGTTCTAGAAAATATAGTTTTGTAACATGTCCCTAATTTTTAGCTAATTTAGATGTTTGGAGAGGGTCGCACTTTTGTGTTTTAGGAAGGATATGTAAACGACAGATAACACCAAAAATATGAAGAAATTATTTCCAAACCGTGTTAAGTCAACAATCATTATGTTGCTCATTTTGAAGAATGCTGGTTAACAAAAAGCAGGTCTTTGTCTCATTTCGTGAACAAAAGTACACATACCATTGTTTCCTTTCGTTTCCTTTATAATCGGTTACCCAACTGAAGCTATAATACCAGCTTTATTGTGATGTCGCACATTGAAAACAGACGCTTGTGCACAACCAGAGAAGATCTGATTTAATCAGTTGAGCTGCTTCAATGAGTGTTATCTTGGTTTAATAGCTTTTAATGGGGTTTAAGTCCTGCAAAGGTCGAAATGAATTCTACTGTAGACATGACTGCATCATGTATACACTAGAGCAACATGAAAATGATAACATGATTAAGTATCATCAATGGAATGAATATTTCTAAGGAGGGTACGCAGTAGAATTGATGCAATGAGGACCAGGGCTGAAACCTGTATTCGTCAAGGAGGCAAACAGGTAGAGGGCAAAGCAGCACAGTAAACTCACTTCAGAAGTGCCCGGGACATACCAAACAGCCCTTTCAGGCTACCGTTTATCCTAAAAAGAGAAAATGACATGTTGTAAATAAAATGAAATCAAGAAACAACAAAGTAAGAAAGTAAGAAACATAATAAAAGGTATAAATAACCAAGAAAAAATAAGTTTAATTGCAAAGTTTAAATCAGTACAAATGGGACCAAGTTTCTAAACCTGAGCCAGGTGTAGGGGGCTTTTTACGCTGTCAACGTTTTTTGGTAGATACTCAATTTACAGAGCCATATATATTCATCAATAAAAAGGCCCTTCTATACATTCATACCTCTGAGGTTTATTTGAAGTGAAACACAATTATCTTCAATATCACCTTGAGGTTACAAATGAAAAATAATTGACTGTAACGTTTAAATTTGAAATTCAATGCCTTTTGGGCCGATTGCTGGCACAAAACATTATGCATTGATTTCATTCACATGTAAATGCTTGGATTTCAAGCCTACCCGACCCCGTTTCATTCTCCAGAAGATTTAACTAATGTCATTTTTTGCTGAATTTTAATGGATCAAGACAAACTCTTGAAATTGTAAACGATGTTTGTTGCACGTTGTACACGAACAGATATAACAATCTCGAGAAACTTACAATAAACTACTAACCACTTGCTATCATGGGAGTATGTGCAAAATTCATTCTACATGTTCTATAAAACATTGTTGACATTTATTTAACAAGACGGAGAGGGAGCACCGATTCAGGTCCAGATTCAGATTGTTTTTTAATTTTCATCTGAAATTGCACTATATTACACTAGACACAGAAAAATAAAGGAGTCGAATTCACTCGATTACTGGATCCGAAATGCTAGAGTACTATAAAGTGTCCTCATGCAGCAAGTGTCAGGTATGTATCTGAGAGAGTCAAGATACCTCTTTTGGAGGGTCAAAGTGGCTTGTCTACGGAGTTAAATTTCAAAAAGGGGTAAATAAAAAAAATACAAAGGAGAGTCTAACTGACTCAATGTATATCTTAAAAATATGCAAGCATTAAATGGGAGTTACTGTGTCTCCCTGAGAGGACTCCATGTGATTCATGCAAAGAGTACTGTTTAAATGTGACTCCTTAAGGAGTACACTCCGAAAAATAAAAGTGTCAATTTGACTCGGTTACTTGATCCTAAATGCTAGAGTACTAAAGAAAATCCAGTTGCAGCCATTAAAGAGTCGGTTCGACTCTAGGCAGCTTCTTCAGCTAGTTGAGTATATAAAAGTGTCAAGTATGCCTATGTATCTGAGAGAGCGCTTTCGAGGGATCAATACAAAATATAACCCCAATGAATATATAAATATAACAATATCAATACTAATACTTAAGCAAAAAAATTAACATTTATAGTACATGATTATGAATGTTTTGAGTCATCCAGTAGTATAAAATAGACAAAAATATGAATCAAATACTGGACTCACCAACGATTTTTTCAGTAACGTTGCGACCCGTTCACCGGGTCTTCATCAGACTGCGCAGAGACTTGACTGATGGTTTGGTCACGTGATGGTAATCGGCGAGGAAGTAGTTTCACGGTGGGGTCCCAGGCGTGTGATAGCAGGAAATGGAGGCCCCGCTTCTTGTTGAGTACTGGCTGCTCAGCTCTTTCCCGGATGGATTCTTTCACTCCCCTCTCAAACCACCTCTCCTCTTTGTCGAAGATTATGATGTCGTCGGCATTGAATTGGTGGCCAGAGAGTTTTGAATGGGTGAAGACTGCGGAGTCCTGGTTTTCGTTGGAACTTCCTCTCCGGTGTTGATTGAAGCGAGCTTTAATGGACTGTTTTGTCTCTCCTACATAAGACTGGGCACAGCTAGTTTCAGAGCATGTGAGTCCATAAACTAGGTTAGACTGTTTGTCTTTTGGAATTTTGTCTTTTACGTGCACCAGTTTGCTCCGTAAATTTTTAGAGGGCTTGTAGGAGGTAGCAATGCCGAATGCCTTGAAAGTGTTTTTGATTCTCTCTGAAAGGCCTGTGGAGTAAGGTATAGTAACTCTGGCTTTGCTAGCAATGACATCCCCGTGTTATTTTGTTGTGGGGTGTCTCTGGTTGTGGTGGCTTTCTCGAAAGCCCAGTCTTTCTATTAAAGTCGTATACAGACTCCGAGTATTAGACGTACAATATTCAGTGGACTTCGGGTATATATATAAATGCGCATTTATAAATGCGCACGTGACATCTACAAGTCGCCATACCGTGTTCAACGATGTAAGGTACCCGGATGTGCACAAATTCCACACGCAAAAGTATAGGCGAAAATGACAGGTTACAAGGAAAATTGGTTTTGCAAAATAGTGGCATTGATTGCAAAGGGCAAAATAATTTGACCCGAAACATAAACTCTTTATTTGGATTTTCCATCTCATTTCATTATTTCCGTGCTAAATGGGCGTGGCAATTGGCCATATTGATGACGAAATGTGATTCTTACTGGCATTAAGGTCAGAACTGGGTAGCTGCCGATGATGTTATTTGATAATGTTTGCACGTAGGGAACTTAGGGGGCCCTCATTTTCTTCGGAAGGAAGGGGTCATGGATTTATTTATTTGGGAGGCAAGATAAGTACCCCCCCCCCCCCCCCGTAGCGACGCCAATGAACATAACTCTGACCCTAATTTTAACTCTAATTATAACGTAAATTGAGGAAACTATAACTTTAGCCCTTTTCGGTATAATGACCCTCTCAAATTAATAGGCTAGATGTCCCCGCCCGACCTCCTCAATTCTAATTTACTCATTCGCTCGCAAATGGACAAAAAACAAATTCAAAATGTGTTTTTAAGCACCTTTTGTGTCCCCATGCTAAATCGGTAATCTGTACACCCTTTGTCACCCTTTGACGTACAATTTAGAGTATAAACACGTAGATGACTGTACATGATTTAATCATCCCGGCTGGAAGATGTTGAGGAAGACTTGTATACTATACATTACGCTCATACGTTATATGACAATATGACGTACAATCACGTATGTGATGCATGGGTTCGAGGTTTATTCAGCTAGTAAGTTAGATCTCGCCATACACATTATTGTCATGGTATATTGTAATTGTATACGTCAATTTTGTTCAGTTTGATTCAACCGGCTTATAAAGTTTTACTTTACACGGAAGGGGAAAGTTAGCAAAAAAACAATTAATTTATGAGTGTAAAAGGGGAGGGGTGGTTTTGGGGGAAGGGGGGGGGGGACAAATAATATTCATAAAATTATAAGTAAGGCGAGAAAGAGAGAAACCCTGTTCTATGGGCGAACGGACCTTTCAAGTAGGGTCGGTCGGTCGGTTGGTATTTTTTTAAATTTTTAAATAACCCAAAAATCACAAAAATCTGCAAATAAATTTCAATTTGAGAAAATACAAAAAAAAAATTGACCTGAAATTTCCGAAATTTGGGGTCGGCATTCATTTGTACAGGAAAAATTTTGTTTCCCAATTTGTTCAAAATAGAACAGGGTTTTCGTTTTTCGTCGCATAAATAAATAAATAAATAAATAAATAAATAAATAAATAAATAAATAAATAAATAAATAAATAAATAAATAAATAAATAAATAAATAAATGAATGAATAAATAAATAAATAAATAAATAAATAAATAAATAAATGAATGAATAAATAAATAAATAAATAAATAAATAAATAAATAAATAAATAAATAAATAAATAAATAAATAAATAAATAAATAAATAAAAATAAATAAATAAACATTAGTTATGTTTGTACATGGGGGGGGGGGTGCTGTGCAATAATCATGATCCTTTGATATCCATGATTTATTCTTGCATCGAACCTCCAGCCAATGTTCCTTGCCAGTGCTAGCCACGAAACAAGGTCACAAGTGTAGCCACTCCTTCAATGGTCGCCATTTCAGTGATTGACAGTGATGTAATGCAAATATGGCGCTGGCCATCTGGTCACGTGCGCATTTATAAAAGTGCATTTATATATACAACCGAAGTCTACTGATATTCAGTGTATGTACAATATGTACGTTATTTAATCTATTGCCATTCTATTTCCAGTAATGTTTAAGTTCTAACGAATGTTTGATGACGAAAAATCGATAATATGTTACATACAATATCTAGCAGAAATATATTATCGATTTTACGTCATCAAATATTCGTTAGAACTTAAACATTACTGGAAATAGAATGGCAATAGATTAAATAACGTACATATTGTACATACAATATTGTACGTACAATAAAAGTCTGTATACTGCTATTAATACAGCTCCTGTCACCTGAGAACGGAACACCATAAAAACCTCATCTTCATTTACTTTCCACTACAAAGGATGTGTCGATAACCACGAGGTGCTATTAACAGCTGTTCTTCCGCACTTGACATTTTTAACGATATTACCTAAATCATGAAATACATGACTAGTTTTGTGGATATTAGCTAAACGAATTCAAAAGCAGCAGTAAATCACGCATTGAAACAATTATGTACAACAGCTAACGTGACATTTTACATGTCAATGAGGTTTTTGTAGAATAAATCCATAACGATCTTAGGTCGTAGATAGCACAAACTATACATTTTTTGTTTAATTTGATGTAAATTTCAACAAGATTTGTGCATGTTCATTTATGACCTGCGTGACCTTTTATGACCGTTTATATGGCTGATAATGTATAACGAAGAAACTCTCTAACGTTTTACGAATATTGGCCAGAAATTTTTATAATCTATTTCTTATTTAACATGGGTGAATCATTCAATGTAAGGCACTGCTCTCTCAACATGCGTTACTCTGATTGTAACTAAATTTAAACTTATTGTCATCTTCTGCATCTGTGATAAAAATTTATTGGACTAACCTGCTCGAGGCAGTGTACGCTATGCAAATAATTGAGTTTTGGTTCCACGGGCTATCACATGTTCAGAATAACAATGACTGATTAGATAATGGATTCCCGACCCAATTTGTGTCCACGTATGTAGCTTAATGCTTTCAGTTAGCCCAAGTAACAACCCGGATATGGCAATTGTACCCCAAAAGGAAATACAGCTTCTAAAATCCAACTATTTGTACAGAAAATAAAAATAAATACTAATTCAAAATCATACTAAATGTTGGTGTCTGAATGCGCGTAAAATCACATGATGAAGGGGATTGACCAATCAGAAACGTCAAACCTGAGAGTGTCGATCACCAGATGGGTTATTTAGTGATGAAGTCTCAACGTCTTTTATAAAGAGCAAGAGGCATAATTTTGATTTCTGTGGTAAGATTGATCCCGATTCACATTAATTTTTAGAGCAGACACTTACCAGGACTATGTAAGGATATTACAGTTAAACTAAAACTTTCGCCTTTGATTGCTTATTGGAATTCTGCACACGAAACATGTTACATTTAATCCATGAAACAAGATTATGCATAACAGTCTACCTTGTCTTGAAATAAAAAAGATTCTAACCTTTCAAATAGCATAGAATCACGATATATTCCCTTCCCCTATACTCTAAATAAATGTAGTGAAAACTACTCAATGTTGAATAAAACTGGAACAGGGCAACAAAATACGTCAAACGGACCTCAATATTGATTATATTTTTACTTACGTTGAGTACAATTTCATTAATATTAATATGTTCCATGTACTCATTTTGTTGCTCGATCTGTTCCATTTTTACTCAGCATTAAGTAATTCTGTAATTCTTGTGGCATTTGCTGTGTGTTTCGTAAACTTGTTTTTATCCCAAAGTCAAAACATTTTGCAGAGATATGATGAACTACAAAAGGAAAACTTTCCGTGGGTGATCAGTTAAATGAGTAGTGAAATCCTGCTTTGCTTTTCGGCATAGCCCCGTATCAGAACAAACAAAAACACAGCGTTTTAAATAATTTATTATCATCATTTGATTATCCAAATCGATTTCCTTTTGATTCATCAAAGATGTTCCAGTTTTTCTTAATATGTTTTCTGCAAATATCGATAAAAAGCGAACATTAAGATAGCAATGTATCAATTGAGATTAACTATTGCGATGACTCTTCACGTGCATCTCAGTATTATTCTTTAAATACCTTTTAATAACCACTTTGATCCGTAACCAAATCGTCATCGGTATACTTTACCACAAAGTGTTATCTACGTCGTATATAGATCTAAACTACAGGAAGTATCTTTTATTAGCCAGTTTGCTTAAATAAATGCAACGAATGAATGTATATTGATGATCGATTGCTCTGATTAAAAAATTCTAAATGGAAATAATCTATCTTTTGAGCAACAAAAAAAAAAACATTTAAAGGTTGTATTTCACAAAATTCCATTAACCAGGAAATTGCAGTATTATCTTTCCATAAAACACAATTAATCGAACATCACAACGTATAACCCCAAAACTCCCTTATGGAGTTTAGACTATTTTATATGGATAATTCACGCTTCATATGTACGGTGTCGTTTGAAATCATTTGAAATCGACAAACATTCGGTCGTTTCAAATGATAAGCTTTCTATTGGTTTGGTTTTGATCACGTGGTTTCCTATTATCCTGCTTAAGTTTTTGAGTGGCATTATTACCAATACCTTTGTCTGTACCATTTGTTAGAAATTTAAAACATGTAGAAAGCCGTTTCGGTTTTCATTTCAGTTTGTTACATAATCGTGTGACCGCAGGAAATCAGGTTTGAAGTTACCTTGATCAAAGTATAAAAAATAGGTTTTAAACTTCGCAGTGCAATATTCACGAGCAGAGAAATCGAACAAGTCAATCTACATTTTGAAAGCGTGATTCAGTTTTCGAAATAGGCCTTGGCCAACCAGACATACCTCATTTTTGGCGGACCTTTCACGATACGCTCAAATCAACGCTGCTCACGGTCTAAAATATCATGAAAGCCTACATCTGAAAGCCAGCGGACACCACTTCGACATTTTAGGTCATGAGCAGCGTTGGTTTGAGCGTGGCGTGAAAGAGGCTGTCTGGATAAAGGCGGAGCCGGGGGCGGAGCAACCATCCCTCAACCGTGGAGGAGGCGTCCAGGCCAAACTATCACACGGCGGGGATCGAATCATAAAGGACATTCCCCGCCGATTGTCATCAATACTGGAAGTGTCCGGTACTCAAGGTCATTTGCATCACAACCCAACTGAAGACTGAAGGTTTCAGTCGCAACGTCGGTTCACAGATTGGTCGGTTCGTCCGTTAAAAAAAAGCTATGTCTGGTTAATTGACCAGATGTAAGAAACCCAAAAACAAGAAAACCAACAACTTGAAAAGTCCACATGGGAACAGATGCGAGCAGTCGCTAGCAAGTATTTACATAAATAAAAACGTAAGACATGTCTGCGTTTCTTTCCCTTTCATGGTGTAATAAAGTATATCTTTCTGAATCTCAGCATCTGATTTTCAATATCTGTACAATTCCACTTTAACCTTTAGGCATTTGGAGCTATATGCACGTCTATTTTTTTCTCGTGGAAGAAATGAATGCCTACATATTTTAGTCGCATCGCAATCTCACTTGGTAAATCGTCTAGTTTGAGTATCATACATATATCACATTGATCGTGCTGTAGGGGCTATACGTTATACCATTCTTTTTTTAAACACATTTGTTAAAAACTGTCATCTTCTGAAACTAGAAAGAACCAGAAATCTTAACAATTTGTGTTTGTTGCTCATAACATACCCTATGGGCTTTAATTAATGTCTTAATCTCGTGGGGTTTAGTTTATCCTGTTGCCTACGCTTCACTACCATGACTACCATTTCATGGTTGTCTCTTGAGTACCCGAATGTATTAAATGAACCAACATAATCTGCCCTCTACTACTATCGTTATTCGTTAGTTAACCACGTAATGGAAATGACATCCGTTTTCTTTCAATGCCACAAAAGTTCACTTTTGATCTGAACTTTTGATAAGATATAAGTCCAATATAAGTTAAGGCTTTCGTAAAACGGTAACCGAAACACGCACATATGACTATTGGTAGTAAAGTTTTTTATGCTGGTCTCAAATGTGAATTCGCTTTACAGCTCCTGTCACTTGAGAACTGAACACCATAAAACCTCATCTTCATTTACTTTCCACTACAAAGGATGTGTCGATAAAAACGAGGTGCTATGTCTTCCGCACTTGACATTTTTAACGATATTACCTAAACCATGAAATACATGATTAGTTTTGTGGATATTAGCTAAACGAATTCAAAAGCAGCAGTAAATCACGCATTAAAACAATAATTATGTACAACAGATAACGTGACATTTTACATGTAAATGAGGTTCTTGTAGAATAAATCCATAACGATCGTAGGTCGTAGATAGCACAAACTATACATTTTTTGCTTAATTTGATGTTAATTTCAACAAGATTTGTGCATGCTCATTTATGACCTGCGTGACCTTTTATGACCGTTTATAGCGATCATCAAAATGCCTCGAAGTATTAAGACCTTGTGCGTCATGCATGGAAACTGTCTTGTCTTATCACAAAGTGCAAAATGGTTTCCAGTTTGGGGGTTAGTAGCTATACTACATGTCATCATAATAATTTTCATATTTTGTGACTAAAAAGAATCTATCTATTGTTATTGTTTAATCACAGTGAATATCAGCAAAAATGCGACATTAAATGCTTGTAATTTTTTAGAAGTGCTAGTTTTGCCTGAATAATCTTGTTGTGTTGTGGAACAATAATAAAGTAATAATAAATAACTTTTTACATCATTTTTGCCTGCGGCAATACGTATCAAATATATTTTGTAACATCTCAAACGTTATAAGCAGTCACACAATGATAATGTATAACGAAGAAACTCTCTCAATGTCACTGTCAGGCACTGCTCTCCCAACATGCGTTACTCTGATTGTAACTACAGGGTGTCCCAAAAAAAAAAGAGGCCCCACATTGCGCCCTCCTTTTCTCCTATTTCTGAAAAGTTGATCAAATATATTTTGGTATGTTAATCGTTAGCTTTAATAAACCAAACCAATTATTTCAATCGGCTCATAACTTTTGAAGATATGTCCTTTTAAAGAAATGTATCCGTTTTTCACTCTGTCCACGGAGGAGGTTTGGCTACTTCAAAGATTGGAAAGTGCATATACCATGCATGAATATAAAACATTCCTCGATGATGACTTTATAAAATAACAACTTTATTTAAGGGAATGGGCTTTACCGGTGGGCTTATGGGTTATGGATCTTGTTAAGTGTCATTAATTTGGGCGAAATTGATGTGGGATGGGACTTTTTTGCTATACTTGCAATTACTTATGTTTTTCTCGTTTCTTGCTTTCTTTTTATTGACAACATAAGTCATTTCTCTTTTGGAATAAAAGGTAGCCCTGAAAAGGGCTGTTTAGTTTGTCTTTGGTTCTTTTGAAGTGAGTTTACTGTGCTGCTCTGCCCTCTACCTGGTTGCCTCCGTGACGAATACAGGTTTCAGCCCTAGTTCTCATTGCATTAATTGCGTTGCGTACCATCCTTAAGGCCTTGTGCGCCGGATACTTGCAAATGCAGCAGTAATATGGGGTTGCGAAGATGTTTGAAGCTAGCTGGTGATCCTCGCTTATAGTGAATGCTTTCCCAAGACTAATGCTATTATCTATCCATGTCATTAACCGTGTGTTTCGTTTAAATCTTTGATGTAGCCAAACCTCATCCGTGGACAGAGTGAAAAACGGGTACATTTCTTAAAGAGGGCATATCTTCAAAAATTGTGAGTCGATTGAAAGAATTGTTTTGGTTTATTAAACCTAACGATTTAGGGTTTCTTTACATATCAAAATATATTTGATCAACGTTTCAGAAATAGGTGAAAAAGAGGGCGCAATGTGGGGCCTCTTTTTTTGGGACACCCTGTAAATTTAAAATTATTGTCATCTTCTGCATCTGTGAAAAAAATTTATTGGACTAACCTGCTCGAGGCAGTGTACGCTATGCAAATAATAGAGTTTTGGTTCCACGGGCTATAACATGTTCAGAATAACAATGACTGATTAGATAATGGATTCCTGACCCAATTTGTGTCCACTAATGTATCTTACTGCTTTCAGTTAGCTCAAGTAACAACCCGGATATCATAGCAAGTATACCCCAAACGGAAATACCAGCTTCTAAAATTCAACTATTTGTACAGAAAAATAAATACCTATTCAAAATCTTCCTAAATATTAGTGTTTGAATGCGCGTAGAATCACATGATGAAGGGGTTGACCAATCGGAAACGTCGAGCCTGAGAGTGTCGATCACCAGATGGGTTATTTAGTGATGAAGTCTCAACGTCTTTTATAAAGAGCAAGAGGCATACTTTTGATTTCTGTGGTAAAATTGATCCCGATTCACATTAATTTTTAGAGCAGGCACTTACCAGGACTATGTAAGGATATTACAGTTAAACTAAAACTTTCGCCTTTGATTACTTATTGGAATTCTGCACACGAAACATGTTACATTTAATCCATGAAACGAGATTATGCATAACAGTCTACCTTGTCTTGAAAACAAAAAGATTCTAACCTTTCAAATAGCATAGAATCACGATATATTCCCTTCCCCTATACTCTAAATAAATGTAGTGAAAACTACTCAATGTTGAATAAAACTGGAACAGGGCAACAAAATAAGTCAAACGGACCTCAATATTGATTATATTTTTACTTACGTTGAGTACAATTTCATTAATATTAATATGTTCCATTTACTCATCTGTTCCATTTTTACTCAGCATTAAGTAATTCTGTAATTCTTGTGGCATTTGCTGTGTGTTTCGCAAACTTGTTTTTATCCCAAAGTCAAAACATTTTGCAGAGATATGATGAACTACAAAAGGACAACTCACCGTGGGTGATCAGTTAAATGAGAAGGGAATTCCTCCTTTGCTTTTCGGCATAGCCCCGTATCAGAACAAACAAAAACACAGCCTTTTAAATCATTTGTCATCATCATTTGATTATCCAAATCGATTTCCTTTTGGTTCATCAAAGATGTTCCAGTTTTTCTTAATATGTTTTCTGCAAATATCGATAAAAAGCGAACATTCTGATTGCAATGTATCAATTGAGATTAACTATTGCGATGACTCTTCACGTGCATCTCAGTATTATTCTTTAAATACCTTTTAATAACAACTTTGATCCGTAACCAAATCTTCATCGGTACACTTTGCCACAAAGTACTATCTAGATCTAAACTACTAGAAGTACCTTTTATAGCCAGTAGCTGGAAATGGTAATGCTTAAATAAATGCCGACGAATCAATGTATATTGATGATCGATTGCTTTGATTAAAAATTTCTTAATGGAAATCATCTGTCTTTGAGCAATAAAACCATTTAACCTGGAAACGAATTCGTTGTTGTTAGTCCAAAATAGTACCCAGTTAAAGGTTGTTTTTCACAAAATTCCATTAACCAGGAAATTACAGTATTACCTTTAAAACACGATTAACCGAACATCACAACGTATAACCCCAAAACTACCTTATGTAGTTCAAGCTGTTCTATATGGATAACTCACGCTTCAAATGTACGGTGTCGTTTCGTACTGTATGAAACTATTTTCATTGAAATCGACAAACATTGCGTCGTTTCAAATGATAAGCTTTGGTATTGGTTTGGTTTTGATCACGTGGTTTCCTATTATCCTGCCTAAGTTCTTGAGTGACATTATTACCAATGCCTTTGTCTGTACCATTTGTTAGAAACTTAAAACTTGTAAAAAGCCGTTTCGGTTTTCATTTCAGTTTGTTACATAACCGTGTGACCGCAGGAAATCAGGTTTGAAGTTACCTTGATCAAAGTATACAAAATAGGTTTTAAACAATGCAATATTCACGAGCAGAGAAATCGAACAAGTCTATCTACATTTTGAAAGCGTGATTCAGTTTTTTGTTAAAAAAATATAGACCATCGAAATATTTCCACCGAGATTACAAAAGAATAGATACTAGAGTTTCTGGCACACAAATCCTTTTCGAACATACTTTTTCATGTATCCATTAACTTGCATTAATTTTTAAAACATTTCATAATAGAAATCTCGCAAATCATACATAAAATAATCTGTAGTTAACAAATACCTACAGAATCAAACGACCATCTATATATGTGTTGGGTCAAGAGAAAGGAAGTGCTTAATCCAATCTCAACTGCCACTGAGGCTGAAGCTAATGCATAATCACAGCAGTGATTTTACACTTACATGCTTACGATTACAGTCATATGGCCTATATGGTAGCTTATGGTCATATGAAAATCATCACAACAATCCAACAGTTGACACCATAATTATTTTGAATAGAGTCTTCATATGGGATTTGATCACCAATAAAATTACCCATTATGAGAATATACTAACGTTCTTCGCAATTCTCATCAATTTGGAAAGACAAAAGTATAAAGCTAGAGCAGGATATGAGCCCTCAACTAGAAAATATGCGACAGAAATATTGATGAAGCTATTAATATTACATCGGATTGTGAACGAACGTTGAGACAAAGTTTTTTGAAAGCTGTCATGATTGGAATTAAATACATTATCTGTAATGATGCCAATATCAGTCCAAATTAGTAAACAAATTCCACCATCTCCTTTATCGTTTCTGTTTTTACCCAATAAGAGCAATATGTGTACAGCTCTAGCTGATGAAGTCAGAGGCTATATACTTTTACAATTCTGAATATTTTGTTGATAACCATGATACAATGATACATTGGTACCCATTCATATATGTCATGATGAATGTCATATAGCCATGATGAATGATGAATATGTCATGATGAATGCCATATAGCTATATAAGAAATGCTTTCACTAAAACGTTTTAGTATTGGCCTTAGAGAACTTTTCAATCACCTTGGTGAAATTAATCATTACTTCCCTATTATATTTCGAACTCGCCATATTGAGTATTCTTGTTTTGTTTTACATGCTATTTCAAAGAGGCAAACCTGCAATCCTTTTAATGCGCGCTCAGTGTTTGATTGAAAATGGGGATATTTATTGACAGTTTGTGATGAGAAAAATATATTAAACTGACAGCACAAAGTACAGGGTGTACGTCCCAGAATGATTTATACTGGAAAAGTTGGATTTTTTAGGCATTTTTAGGTATTGTTTTAAATTCTTAAATTAACACATATTTAGCTTTTTTAGGAATTTTAGATTTTAGAAATTGGATGTTTTAAATAGAAGTTGCAGGATATTGCGTAAAATGGTGATTTCCAAGTTGTGACAAAACTACCTATTTTGAAAATCTGTAGAATTACTAACCGTTAAGCACAATGTTATTTGGGAAATGTTATGCAGTATATTTGTTGTATTCTGTTCTTACTTCTACTAAATAGGTGATATCTATCGATTATTTATGATGTTACGAAGCAATCCTTGTATGAAATAAAGGATTTGTTACGCTTGAGTGACCTTAAACTATTCTTTTTGGCGGAAGTTTTGAAGACAATTATTGCAGTGTGTGAGTTTCATCATTTGAAATGCCGGCAGAGATGGATTTTCAAAAAAGTATAGAGAAGGTTCGTCCTTAGTGTCACAACATGTATCTATGTCCACATTATTGTGGTAATCCCACAGTTACGTAACGGATAATATAGTACTGAGGAGGATCCTTGAAGAAGTTGTATCCTCTGTAATAATAACATCTTTGGGTAAAAATTGTGGTAAAAATCACATAAAAAGTACGTTTTACAACCTAAATATCTGATGAAGTCATATTGAAATGTTTCACTTAATCCCATATCAAGAATTATTCAACGCTCTACATCAGTGCCAAATTTGGTGTATTACCTATAAAAGATTGTAGGATTTCCTCAACATTTTACATAGTGCGGACTGACGATTGTGCTGTAAATTACACACATACCGTTTTCGTCCATTTTCAGTAATAGCAATGTTACGGCTATTTCCATAAATGTCACAGAATAAATAGGAGACATATGTGTTATTGTATTGCACTTTAGATACACTGTTGACTATATATTTTTGATATTTTGTTCAAACATGGTATAAATCATTCTGGGACACCCTGTATGTACTACTATGCCCACACAAAGCACTAGATTTAAAGGCTTCGTCACAAGTAGGTCATTTTCACGTTTTTAAATATAAGGTGGTCATTAGCATCATTGAGAGGGCCACAGATGTCACATGATCAATTCGGGCCAAAGGTCATGACCAAAAACGCGATTTACTTTATTATAGTACTTCTTTTCACATTACATAATACTCCAGGCAAATTGGCCTTATTTGCTCAAAAATTTGCAATCTTGGGCAACTTCTGATTCTACATACCCTCCTCTAATACAATCCTCTAATGCCTTTAGTACGCAACCTCACGGTTATACGGGGTCTTCAATGATCTCTATCTTCGGCTAATAGCACCATGGTTCACCAGACCAGAGACACTAGTTGGTGGCACAATTGTTTGCATTATCGGGTTTTTTTCCTCACATTGCGTGAACATCGGGTAAATCCTCAGAGCCTTGAGAAGTTTGATCGAAATCCATTCATAGCTTTTTTGTTTGTGTTTATAAAAAAGAAAACATTTCAAAGTACATATATATCAAAGAAGCTTAAAGGCCCATTCAGTGATTTGCTCAACCGGATGATCATCATCAAATTTCAGATTGTGGTACCTTTGTCATTGTCATAGATGTGCTAACATAGCTTGCTAGTGGATCAGCTGAAAGCCGTGTATTTACGACAAAATAGAGCATTTACATGGAATCTGTAATTTATATACTGTCAGTATAATTAGCTACGTGTATTTGAACATGTTGAATGGGGCTTCAACTTTGTCAATACTGCTGTTTTCTTCGTTTTTTTTGGTCAAATTATATCAAAATGTCAAAAATATCAAATGACAATTTGAATGACTTATCCTTCACTTTTAAGCAACTTGACCAACACTTTTAATTTTTTTTTTTACACTTGCGCTGGGATCACTGAATGGGTCTTTAATTCCTCGAACGAAACAACACCTATTGTGCACAGCCGCGTTGAAACACAATTTGCGAAAGTTTGAAGTTTGAACCCTGTACAAAATCTAATGACCTTTAGTGGAGTTATTGTCAGTGTACTGAGTGTCTGCCCTCACTTATTTCTCATGGTTTAATAGAGTACTGCTCTCTAAATTTTATACATGTCAAGGTCATATGATTTTCGGAGTTTCGGAGTTAAAGCAGGTAACGTTTATAGATATCAGCAACGAAAGACTTTCCTAAGAAGATGCACAATTTTTTTAAAGATAAACAACAATTCGAGCATGTCTTTGAACAATTATTATGGTCAATTGTTGTGTAAATCGTTATTTGATAGTCTGAAGTCACACACACACTTCAATGTAAACAATACTGAATTTACATACCGAACATGCTAAATACCGGTAGTAATGAAAAATGCCAGATGCATAGGCCTATCTAGCCCATTTGTTTTGCACAATCTTGATTAAACCCGATGGGGGCATTTCAATATGAAATGAATAAGGCTGACACTTTCACAGTAAGGGGCATTCGGTGAGAGCAAAATCTAAGAAATATGGGGTCATTGGGTGAGAGCATGATTTTTGGCATTCGGTGAGAGCAAAAGTTAAAAACATATGGGGTCATTGGGTGAGAACAATGATCCATGGGTGACAGCCGAACCAGTGCCACAAAAACCTTGAACATTGAATTTCTAGTTCTAAATGGCTTTGCTTTGTTTTTTCAAAATAAGTAACAAAATCAGTGATAAATGAAAGTTGCTGTTCAAATTGAAAAAATAAGGATCTTTTAGTGACAGATCGAATGGAAAATATGGGTTCTTAGGGTGACAGAACATGTGTTCATAAACAAATATGAGTGACAGCGACGTTGAAAAAAGGGGGGGAGGGTCTTATCAGCCCTACATATTCGTCACCTCCAAAATGGGAGTGCCCCCCCCCCCCCTCGGTACCAAACACATTTGATGGCACGTAATTCTTTTGCGAGTGCCTTATAAAAGCTCTGTTTAGCTACTAGACTTATAACGCATAAAAGGTTGTCTACATCTTGAACATTAACCATCCTCGGGGCACATAATCTACTGTACATCCTTTTTCTAGGGTCTATGCTGTGCAGTTTAAGTTGGTACTAAACTTTGTACCACTAAACAACTAAAACCGGATGTTAATCGCGATATGCTTAATCAAAGTAAATTATTTTCATTGTGCATGCAGTCGTGATTATGCTTATCAATAAATTAAGCGTGCTAATAAATATTTCTATTTTGATCACTAAAACATTGTATTTACTACACTGTACCAAATCCAATTGAATCATTTTCCATCATGTTGAAAAATAATTTTTACGTATTTATATATTTTTACGACGCCTTACAATATAACACCCAATCGAAATCTCAATCATTTCTACGGGACAAAATGTAACTTAAAAGGTGTGACAAAAATCACCTTAAGCAGCCCAATTGTACAACTATATCACGGTATTGGTAATACCTAGCACCAGGAATATGCCTATTTTACCAGTGTTAGTCTTTAACACAGACTGTACTTTATAGAGTTTGGATTAATGCTGTCACATATGACTGTGTTCGAACCTACACATTATCGTGATTATAGCATGTTATCAAGTTGACACCCGTCAATTCGATCTTCGTGTTCAGTTTGAAGTCCATACTTCTAGTTTCTCGAGGCCTAGTCGTATCAGTAATCACGGTTTGCTTGCGATATATGATACATATAAGGACAATAAAAAATAAAATGGCCGATTCGAAGCCAATCAACCCAGAGGCACCAACAAAGCAAAGTTTACTTCACTGCGGAATATGCTCTGCCATCGTGGATAAGCCTAAAGTACTACCATGTCTTCACACCTTTTGTCTGAAATGTCTACTAAATTGGTCAGAGACTGCTGCTGAGAAAAACCCAAGCAAATACGCGACAACAATCTCGTGTCCCACTTGTCATGAAGATTTTCCGTTGCCGGAAGGTGGTGTGAAAGAGCTCATGACCAATGTTGTTGGGAAGTTGGGAGAGCAAGAATCAGCCCAGAGAACTTTACAAGAAAATGGCCACATCTCATGTTCATCTTGTGAAGATGACAACGAAGCTGTTGGGCACTGTGCTGAGTGTGGAGAATTTTTTGTGCGATAGCTGTTCTGAAAGTCACAAACGTTTGCGTAAATTTAAATCTCATAACGTTACCTTGATAGGAGACCTCTCTGCTGACTCACTTACCTTTCCAAAAGCCAATATGTGCCCAAAACATCCTGAAGAGGTATTGAAATTCTACTGTGAAACGTGCGAGGAACCAATGTGCCGGTACTGTATAGTTATAGAACATCCAGTTCCAAACCACAAACAGATAGATATAGAGACGGCTTTGCGAAAGAGAAAAACATACCTTGAAACATTGCAGCAACAATCTAAAGATATTCCTGAAGCTATAGACGCTGTCATATCTGAAAATGAGCAATTGATAACTGAGTTAGACACCAATGTCGAAGAGGCTATTGATCGGTATAAGGAAACAGTCGAGTTGGCCGAAGCTTGTTTTATGAAGGACATTCAACTGCTACAGTCTTCGAGAAGACAGGAGATCGAGAGTCATAATCAGACTCTGCGGAATCAAAAGTCCCGCGTGTGTGCCGCCTTAGATATGAGTAGAGAGCTCACTCAAGTTGGAACGGACAATGACTTTGGTCAGATGTACGGATCTTTATCTAAAGTAATGGTCGCCAGTGATGACTTGAAGCCAAAGTCACTGCGGAAATGTGTAACCGATGTTGACTTCTTGCCTAATAAAGATCTCATCAGTGGTCTTGGCATCCTGAGTGGTTACAAACACTGGAAGTTAATTAAGACTATCCAACCAGAGTCATGGAAACACAAGAATCCTAAGAGCGTAGCTTATTGCAAGAGCGGTGATATAATGGTCGCTGTAAACTATGACCCTAGATCCAAGAAGGACGGTAGCTCCAAGGAAGACGGTGATATGGTGCTCCTTGATCATGACAGAAATGTAAAGAGGAACTTTTCAACCAAAGTTCCTCGGCCGAGTTTCGAAACCCGACAAGACCTGACCTACTACTTTTCCAAACTTAAAGCGAATCCATGGGGAGTTGCAATCGGTCGAGACGGATTAGTATACGTTACGGATCAATCTAAATTCATTGAAGTCTACAATGAGAATGGGGATCGGCAAAGCAAATTTGAGATCAGTTGCGACATAAGGGCACGCACGTTTCGGGGACTCGCAAGCGATTCAAAGGGCTTGTTATTTGTTGGTAATAAGTCTGGATACATTACAACAATGTTTGAGAACGGAGGAGAGTCACTAAGATTCAGCACAAATGAAAGCATTTCTCCAGATTTCATAGCCGTGACCCCAGAAGGTTACTTAATCTACAGCGGCACAAAGGTCACTGGAGGTCAGGAATCATCTCGTGTTATTTTACACAAACACAAAGCAACTGAAACGTCACATTCTGGTAGGGAACACGCCCTTCCACCTCCCGCGATAGATGTGGCCGATTTTCGACCAACTGGTATATGTGTCCATGAAGGCCACCAAGCGATCTTTGTTGCCAATGCAGGAGATGCACCTGGTGTCTATTGTTACTCATTCACTGGTGACTACTTCGGAATTGTCACTAAGGAAGTGACGTCACCACAGGGAATAGCTCTTAGTGGGGATGAACAAGAACTAGCGGTATGCGATGGAAAAGGAATTAAATTGTTTCATCCGTAAATTTGTGAACTAACACACAAATAACTGAGCTTGGAACCGGACTGTAGCCTACTAACACTCATTATCGGCATGATATGCCACCAAGCATTTCAAAACTAGATTCACTGGAGCTGTTAAAAAATCTGTTTTAACTCAGTTTTGTCTTTTTTTTATACTAAAAATCAATGATATTTAACGTCGACAGTTTCGTGGAAATATATTTTTGATTTATTACGTCAACAAACATTTGTTACAAAGTACATATAACTATGAATTAAAGTTTTAACTTCAACACTACACTATTTTTCGCTCACCTGGAACTTTTTCACTAGTTCGACTAGCGTCTTCAGCAGATGGTGATGTTGTGATGATATCTTGTCTACAATCGGGATATTTCTCACTGATGACGTCATGATGACTAGTGAAAACGTTCCAGGTGAGCGAAAAATAGTGTAGTGTTGAAGTTAAAACTTTAATTCATTTTATCTACATGTACCAATACGTATGAATATCCACTCGTATACATATAGCTAGTAATGGAATGAATAACAAATACTTGTATTGAATAATTATCCTACTTCTAATAAAAATGTATCGGACCTCAAACAATGTAAGGGTCGCTACAAACTCCAAGTATTCGACGTACAATTATATAATAGTGAATGGCTTTGAGTGTGATACAAGAATATTTTTCTATCGAGTGCAATATATTCTTGTATCACACGAAAATAAGCCATTCAATATTATTATTATTATTTATACAATGCTTTCTCTCTGCGGTAAAATGAAAATTTAAGCTTACCTAGCCACCGGGTCTACCCAATGCGTAGACCTGTTGTAATTAATGTAAGTAAGCTTACCATTTGACCTTTCTGTTTTCTGCTCTTTCCTTCCCCAAAGACAAATTCGGAAAATATACAGATTTATTTGTAGATTTCCTTGGTAATTCATTATCCAAAATTGCCGCAAATTAAGTTTGTGGTTTTACTTATAAAATACCCTGTGAGCCGGTACGGTGGCCGTGTTGTTGTATTGTTGTATTGTGATGCGAGTTGGTGCTGTCAGCATTTGTTTTATCTCTGCTGTCAGTTGCCGTGACCATGGTGATGCGCGATGGCGTACACGACACGCGTATATGGACGATGCACAATATTATTTTTGAATCGCACAATTTCATTTTTAATACAGCCTGTCTCAAAAAAATTGTGCAAGTGAAAAGCGCCCTCTTTGGCGATTAGAAAATACCGTTGTGACATGATGCTTACATCAACGTCAAGGGCACAGTCTTAGCTATCAAATACCGTTTGTTCTGTTCAATTTTCTCTTTTTAATCTCGAGATAGGTTTAGTTAAGAACGAAAGGGTAAAATCACAATTGTGCCACTTTTACTAGGGAATAGGGCTGTACATGTAAATCAATGATAGCTGATGGTCTGCTGATGTTGATGCGTCTAATGCACTCCCCCCTTCGAGGCTCGTGCATTAGAAGCATCAACACCAGCGCGCGTGCATTATTTTGTCTAATTTCATTAATTTGTCAAATTTCATGAACTTGTCAAAGTTCATTAACCCATAAGTGTGTAATACTTGTTTGTCTTTTAACATGTCTTGAATGACAAAAAGAACAGTATTTACCATGGTAAAATCATTGACATGCACATGTATTTAATTTTACAGCAGAATGTGAAATATTTATTTATCGTTTAATTTGTCGTAAGAGGACAAAGAGAATCATTATACCTTTATCATGATAAAACATTAAAAACAATTTTGTATTGTTGTGTAATTGATGCATTCTTTTGATTTCACGAAGGAACTTGATAAACTTAATGCTATCATTGATTTACATATCAGCCCTCTTCCCTATATAGTAAAAGTGGCACAATTATGATTTTACCCTTTCGTTGTTAAGTAAGCATATCTCGAGATTAAAACAAGCAAATTGAACAGACTAAACCGTATTTGAGAGCTAAGACTATGCCCTTGACGTCGATGTAAGCATTATGTCACAACGGTATTTTCTAATTGCCACAGAGGGCGCTTTTCACTTGCACAATTTTTTTTGAGACAGGCTGTATAGGTCACATCGGGGTACTCTTGTTGGACAATAACAAATACGTGTTTTTATTGTATCGATAAAAAGCCTTATATAAATAATAATATACGATGTAGCATGTCATCGTTATCTAAACTATATATTTCCACTCCCTTTCCAGTATTAATGTTTAACTTCTAACAAATGTTTGATAACGTATAATCGGTAATATGTTATGTCGAATGTCTGGTGGAAAACAAATGGAAATATATTATCAATTTTACGCCATCAAGCATTTATTATTTAAACATTCCTAGAAATAGAATGGGAATAGATTAATAACGAAGACATGATACATCAAATATTTTATATCTACTAAAATGTATGTAGCGGCCTTAACACCGCATATTCTACATGACTGATGAAGGTATAAACCAGTAATGGCTATAAGCGCTATCACCAGAAAAGAAACATTTTCAATAGTTTTAAGCACAATGTTTAAATGTGCAACTTCTTCATTCAAAAGCTCATAATATTTGGGCTGCATAAATTTGGGCAACATAACCGTCCGTACGGACCCTTAAGTCATATTGACTACTCGACTCCAGTAAATACTGTGTATATATTCTGTATTCTAGTATTATGTCGTATTCATGTAACATTTACATTTCAACAACTCTTCCTATACAGAAATCATCGAAGTTTTTGTAAGGCTGAGTGGCAATGATTAACTAACATTCCTCGTAAAATAATCGTGAATTATACGATACTTAGCTTCTTTTCGTTGTTGAAAGGGATTCAATCATGTTTCACCGTTGTTCATCACCGTTTAACAACTCGCGTCCAGCGCGTCTGCGTGGTTTACTTCGCTCGGGCTGCCCTCGCGAACTCGCGAAGTAAACCACGCAGACGACGCGGCCGCATCGTTGTTAAACGGTGATGAACAACGGTGAAACATGATTGAATCCCTAAGTAAATCGAATTGTAAATACATTAACTTTGTTCCGAAATTCTACATGTATGTTGTGATCCTTTGTTTTATTGTTTCTAGAATATATATTGTACTCGTTTTATTTAGCTCGCTGTCCAGAGACAGTTGTTAAAACCTATTGTTTTAACAATGTGCTCGCCACCTACATTACTCCAGATAACGGTTTTAGCGACGAACTTTGAACAAAAGTTAATCTATGAATAGATAAGGCAAGACGTATACCTGTAAACACGCTCCACTACCACAATGCATGCTATGAATACATTGATATCCCAGCTAGTTATCTAACCGGGTTATCTAACAATAACCACATGGGCTATTCCAATCGACATCTATGCACCCCTTAATCTTAACCACGCAGGGACTGTAAACTTCAAATGTTCCTTCAATGAATGACGCCATTTGCAATTTACAGTCCCCTTGTGTGGGAGAACGCAATCTTGTCTTCCATAAGAGTTGAATGGATTTCAACTGGAATAGCAATAAATGCAATGTTCCATGCATTATAACCAAGTCGCTGACCAAAATACGAGAGGCAGTTAACAAGTTCGTAGAACAAAAAGCCAAATTCTTTATTTCTCACTTTTGAGCATGGTCACTGCATGGCCAAATACACTCGTCAAACTTTCTATGTCAACAATATGGATGTCTTCCGATTGCTCCACGAGCCAATCACTCAGCAACATTTGACACCAGCAAACTTTAAAATTCTAAAATATGTTTCAATAAGTGGAAGCCATGCCTGGGCCATAATATGGTTGCTTTAGTTATCTGACTCCTCTGTTATGAAGAAAAGGCTAATCTCAGAAAACAGCGATGAAAACCTAGATTCAGATACTTCCACTGAATGGACTCCAGTGATTTGTCTTATCACCTTTAGCCAAATATGGAACTTATCTTGGTAATAATTCTAAGTGCATAAGAGGTATGGACCCTGGGGGCACTTCAATATGAAATGAATATAGTTATAGGGTTAGCACTTTCGCAGTAAGGGGCATTCGGTGAGAGCAAAATGAATTTATAAAAATATGGGGTCATTGGATGGGAGTATGATTTTTGGCATTTGGTGAGAGCTACAAGTACCATATATGGGGACATTGGTTGAGAGACGAACTATTTGGATCTATATTAGGTAGGAAATATATTGGGTGAGAATATGACCCATTTTAATATGGGGTCTTTGGGTGAGAGCCAAAAGAAGCCTCGAAAATTGAATTTCTAGTTCTAAATGATTTTGTTATATCATAAGAAGTTACAAAAGTAGTGATGGCTCAAATGGAAATATTTGGGTCTTTAGATGACAGAGCGAAAGGGAAAATAGGGGTCGTTGGGTGATCATAAAAATATGTGGTATTCGGGTGACAGCGGTGCTGAAAAGGGGGTCTTAACAGCCCTACATACGCATAACCTCCAAAGTGGGAGTGGCCCACCGGGGGTATGGACCTGATTCTGTCAACCGGTATTAATTTTGGGACCCCATGTAGAAGACAGTTATCTCCATACCCACATGGGTTATTCCAGTTGAAATCTATGCACCCCTTAATCTTCCACGTAAACTTCAAATGCTCAATGAATGTTTGCCATTTGCAATCTACACCCCCCTTGTGTGGGAGATTCCACAGGGGCTGTATGGATTTCAACTGAATTAGCCCAATGTGTCATGCACTATAACCAAGTTACTTTCATTTAGTTTTTCTACCAATGTTACTCACATCTGGTTCCTGATCACAAAATGTTAAGTTCTTCCACTGGTAAATGAGCGCTCATTATAACACCATTTTTCATTGTCGGTACCTTCGCTGACTGAGTGGATGTATGTTTAACCTAAATACGAGGGTCATTCAAACATGTCTAGCTCCACCCTCATAGTGCAGCTTCTGTAATAGCAGCTCTTTAATATTTTGTTTTGTAGAAAATATGTACATGTATCTACAAAGAAGACATAGGTAGCCCAAATTGAGTCACTTCAGTTGGCTTAAATTGAAGGCAAATATTGAAATCCATGTAAATGGAAATGTCACTTGGTAATTGAACATAAAGAAAACTAAATTGAAAATAGCAAGTCATGGCTAGAGACACCCCGGCCACAAAAAGTGTCTGGGTGTCTTTATTTTAACTTACAGGTCTGCGACAGAACTTTTAGGTATGAAAATGATTATTAAAATTATCAATTTTCGTACAGATATTCCCCAAGCAGACACTCAACACATAACAATAAAATTGGATGTTAGTATAATTTTTTGAAATTTAAAATGCATTTTTATTGTCGATCATCTTGCTTTTTAATTTCGCATATGATGTTGTTTTATTAGTTACAATCTGTTAGCATAATCATAACATTTGTAAAAAGGCCACAGCTCAATAGTAAAAAATTACTCAACATTGAGTATAGGTCACAAGTCAACAAATGAGTAAAAAAATACTCAACATTGAGTAACTTTTTACTCAATATTTTTTGCAGTGTAGGTAGGATACCACACATATTTTCATATAGGCTAAATGTTTTACGATTTCTTTACCGTTTCCAGTGTATCAAATCTTATTTTGGTTCTGAGATCATCTACAAATTTTAAAAAGATATCAATATTTGCTCTTTGCTCGATTTGTAGGTAGCATTACAATGTAAATTATAAATCGACAGGTGAGACTGTCAAATTGTGATAATTATGTAATTTTGGATGCCTTGAGAACGTAGAATTGTACGATATTCATACACTTTTAGAACAACATACTCAATCAGAAATAACATAACATACCATAACATAATAGGCATTTATTGAGCGCCCCACAAAGAACGGAGCGTTTACAAGAAAATATATACAGGTACATGAACTAGAGACGTCAACTAATACAAAGCATAATAGAAAAATACACGGAGTGCCTAAATATTGTATAATTGCAGTCTAATGTTTAATTCATTGTCTTGAAGGTGAGTACAGACATTTCAGAAATTTAAATTAGTTAATTATACAAATCCCTTGATACTTGAGAGATTGCACAAAATAACGCACTTGCGCTAGATGTCAATGCGTCAAATGCACTACTCGTACCCCTGAGGAGCTCGTGTATATGACGCATCCACATATCAGCGCGAGTGCATTATTGAATTAAATTTCTCCCTCAATAAGAGAAGCATTTTAATATTAAACTATAAATAGCTCTTAATGGAATGCTGAAGTGGTAGCAGTGATTTTATGAGGTACTGCACATAGAGTATTCATATTTGGTAGGTTCATATATCTTAATGAAACATTTGAATTTTTACCCCCAAAAATGTTATTTTTCATACGGTTGTTATGGCAACGGCGACCATCTTGTTTTTTTAAAGAGGTTCTTTGTGCGCGCCATTTCTCAGTAACGGTTAGTTCTATTGTAACATACTTGGTAAATGAGTTAATAATAGTGTTATATAAAATTACTCAGAATGAATTTTGGTTTAAAATTAAAATACGTGAGATACGGTGAATTAAATTCGTAAATTTTGCATTTTGGGGAAAATGCGATAATTGATCGTTACCATGGTTACATTTTTTTCCTTCAAATTCAAGACATATATGTCAGGGATACACCTGCCAAATCTTATGGTGATCGGACTTACCGTTACTGAAAACTGAAAACACCATCATAACATACACAAATACGCAAAATAGCAGAAAAATGCATTTAAAGTCTAGAAACACTAAATATGCAAATTATGCATTAAATATGCAAATTACGTATCAAAAACCTATATTCATATTTTCTTTAAGTGTTAAATTAATTAAAAACACATTTTCAATGAGAAAAATAGCCTTTTTACAATGAAAAATAATTTTACTGAAAAATATCTTAAATATCGCCGCTTGAAAACAATGCAATACAAAAAAGAAATATGCCACATGTAAAAGTATAGGAAGAACGTAATTTAATCTCATTTTCTTTTTGCCTTTTCTGCTCCAATCGAACGTTACTCCGGAATCAAATGTCCGATATGATTCATACAGAAAGCAAATTAAAGCTGAAACTTTCCAGTATTTAATTATAAAGAAATCACAAAAAGGTGTCCAAACCCCAAATTCCACTTCAGCATTCCATTAACATTGTTTTCTAGCTGCACAAATTGTATCATCCCTGATGTTGTTAATATGGTAAACGTGACTCTAAAAAACTTTAACATTACATGATAACATCTGATATTGCGAAAAATAGCGATAGTACAGATTTATAGAAAGACATTAAGCATATACATCTAATATGGTGCACCTTGTAATCATCTCTCTCCTTGAAATCAATTACGCGCCTCAGGTGCATAGATTAGGAGGATGTTCGTAAGTTTATGTCTATCAAACTTTAATCCATATTTGACAATTTGGCATTCATTTTATCATCAGGAGAGATCCATTAGAAACTGTCAAGAACTACAGATGTGAAAATAAAGGTCAGATAAGTGCATTGAAATCCTATCAATTTAACAGGTATGTAAAATGGTGAATGCCTGTATTTTTATTAGACTTACCATTAGCGTCTTTAGTATACTAAGTGCTCTTAACATCTTTACATCGATATACTACAGCCTATGCACTATTGACGTGATCAAATCAATATAATTCAGTTTATCCAATACTTAAACTTGTTTCAAATCATGTCGTAGTAGTTGTTGCTATGAGGCATGTAATTGTTTGACTCATATTGTACTAGTATTTGAATACCAGTTTCGTCATAAAGACAAATAATCACACAAAGAAACGAAACAATGACAGCAACAGAACAAATAGGCAGGGCCTTCCGACCCCCCCCCCACCCCACGCACACACCCACAAATAAAAAACGAGCATAGATAAACAAAAACAAACACAAGAGAATGCACTAAAACCCAAAGCAAAAAGATTTACTTTTGGACCAATTTGAATGTTGGTGGTAAGATTTATACTATTAAATTAATTTCCAAGAAGTAATGAATGACAAGAGTTGCGACGGCACACTACAGTTTGTCCACTCTGAAGTACAAAGTGACAACGCGAGCGTATCAGGGTGGACGAAGTCCATGGGCCCCGAGGGTTCAGGGGCCCGAGCACAAAAGCGAGAATTAAATAAAGGCTGATAATGGAGAGCAGGGCCGGAATTTTATACCATTGCGCCAGATGGGCCCGGGTCCAAAATTTGGGGGCCCCAAAATTGCCCTATGCATCTTTCTTTTAACCCCAATAATAACATGTTTTTTGGTCAAAATAGGACAAAATTGTAAAATTTTCCGCGCTTCGCGCAAATTCAAATAGCAAAATTCATATTGATCTGGAGCCAAAATAGTCTGAAATTGAATTGAACAAAATATGTTAGTCTCCCTTAGTCCCCCTTTAGTTAAACCAAAACTTGGCCACTGACATGAGTGTACATGCCTTCCACGGCACGTGAGTTCGAGGCCTCCAAATTTTGGCCTGGCCCAGGGCCCCCATAAGGTAGGCTAAATCCCGCCCTGGTTAAAAGGGCCCGTACTGCTCCTTGTCCATGGGCCCCTGATGCTCTTGCTACGCCCCTGGAGCGTATACAGCGCGTTAACAGTGCGTGGTGCTGCGTCTCTGCTGCGCGTCCGCGTCCGCGTCGGTACTTTGTACTTCAGAGTAGACAGACTGTAGTTGATGAATGCTTTATCAGCTTTATTTGGATATCATCATTATTTACCTAAAGCGTCATTCAAGTAGTTCATTTTTATTTGCTTTCAGTCTGTTTGATACATAATTTTATGAGGATTCATAGATGATAAAGAGGTTTTGACAAATACGTTTCAGGGTACATGGATGTAATGTTATTATGTTCTAAATTCAATTTTATGTGGTGGGAGTTTTACACAGTGTTACACGATACAAGTTTTGAGTTACATTACTCCAGCGACTTGGACATTTTAATATAATCGAAATGTGAATAACAATACCCCATATTTGAAGAGTTTATTTCCAAACCGTGTTAAGAGGGTACTACACCCCTGGCCAATCTTGTGCCTATTTTTGCATTTTTCTCAAAAATTATTGCGCATTGGTGACAAATAAGATATGTATATTATAGGGGCAAGGACTACAATTATTGCACAGACAACAATTGTGGAGTTACAGTCAAAAATAAGGTAACCCAATATTTGATCAATAAGTCAATAACTACTTGCCTTGAGTTGCTGCAGTTTCAGTGCAGTAGTTGTATATGGCACGCCAGAAGGCCCATTACGTATTCCGACAACGCGTTGCTTTCGAAAGCAACGCGTTGCTTTCCCAAAGCAACGCGTTGCTAAACTAGCCAATAGAAATAGAGCTTTTAGCAACGCGTTGCTTTCACAAGCAACGTGTTGCTTTACCCAAAGCAACACGTTGCTTTCGCAAACAACACGTTGTTGTCATTCTTTACGTCTTGTGGCGACAACCAATCATAGCGACTCTTACAGGATATCTCCATTACACACAGCATAACCAACAGCTCTTCAAAGCGACGATATGATTGGCTAAGCAAAAACTCGGCTTGGGCGCCTCTGAATTGAGTACGGTATGTAAGCAAAAGCTGTATTTCTATTGGCTGGCTTAGCAACGCGTTGCTTTGGCGAAAGCAACGCGTTGTCGCAATACGTAATGTGCCTTTTGGCTTGCCATAGTTGTAGTCCTTGCCCCTATAGCAACAGTTCTATGCGAGGCTGTGCGAATTTATGTATGGCGTAGGGAGGAGTGAAGTGAGCCTTCATTATAATTAAGCCGATATATGTTGCATTCGATACGTAATTGTACTTTCATTGTGACCTTTTTATGACTATTTACTTTACTTATGATAAACATCTTTGTAATGTCGAGTTCAAATGAATGCGTTCATCCTGATTTATAACACAATTATCAGAAATCGACTACAGCATACTCCAATAGAACTGTTACATTTTGTAAGAAATATATGTGAGCTCTCTATGTGATTCATTTTGATGAGGTAAAATGCCGCACCCTCAGGATATTATTTAATATACCAAATTGCATATCGTAAGGTGTTTGTTCAATGGTATTTTAAATATAAATTATATGTTTTATAATGATGCTTTTATAACAGAGAAATTAAATTAAATTGATATATGCAACCGTTTAAAACACTTTTTCGATCTTTTTCTTAAAAGGGGTTTGACATTTTTTTCTTTACAAATTCCCTCTGTAAATAATCAAGCAATTTTAATCTCTTTTTGGTAAATGAAACATTGTCCGTTTACAAATGATATTTTTTGGTTGCCACATGCTCGACCTTTCTTTTCCTATTACATTCGAAACGTTTGGTGGTGTCTTGTTCTGGTGTAACCTGTCAGTAAAATATACGATGCTCAACTGCATCGATGCACCTATGAAAACTTCCTTTTATTACAATTTTTAGTTGAAAAGTTAATGTGATTGTAGTTTATATTGGAAGCAAAACACTCAAATCACACTACGCAATACCTAGGCACCGCCGCTGCTATGTTGAGTTATAAGCCTTAGCCTATGTAGAACGAATACATCTATCTATGGATACATATGGATATACGGAATCTGTCTGGGGTTTGTGTGTTTGTTTGTTTTTGGTCAGATCCTACGAAATTACTTTATCATGTTTATATCATTATAGTTGTGTACATGAGTGAATTGTAATATAGAAAGAATGTTTGGTGTCAGACTTGTAATGTACTCAGTGCGACACTCTCTTGGGATGCTCTTCCTCGATATCTCCCTGGCCTTCTACAGACTTATGAAGACTACTGTTTTGACAGGAATGCCAATATTGTACATGCATCTTGCACCATCGATAGTAAGTGTCACTTAACATGAACTTGCATGCAACAGCAAAAATAAAGATCAGCAAGTGAGGATATCACGTCTTATGAAGAAAATATTAATTATTATCCTACAGATATTAAGTGTAAATAACGGACCGCCTCTGCAGTCCAGCCTGTACATAGGTAATGGAATGACAGGTTAATGACATATCTATATATATCTAGAGCATCTATTCCGCAGTGGCTCAATGAAGAATTTATCGCCTTTTCTTTCATGGCTCTCCTATGCCACTGTTCATCCTGATCTACAATATCGAGGAAGTTTTAAAAATAGAACTCAATCGCAGCAGTATTCTATTGCTAAGGGCATGATTGGGTAAATTGCAATTAAACACATAATAATATTTAAAAAAAAAAATTTTAGTTTGCAAATTGATGGTAATTATACTTTGGTATTAAAATGATATTTTAAATTTGGTGTGGTCACGTGGCAGACTTAAGATAAGTTATCGCGGGGTCCCTCTTTTTTGTTTAATGACGGTTGTTCAATCAATACGCTCCTATGTAAATTTTTTTTCTCTCATGGCTCTCCTACGCCAATGTTCCTCCTGGTCTACAATATCGAGGAATTATTGAAAATAGAACTTAATTGCAACTTAAACTGCAACACATGAGGATTAAATACATTATGATTTAAGGCTTATGAAAAAATATATGGTCTCCTGTTTCAAAAGTACCATGAGCATATTTTTGGTTTAAAAACCTGTTAAAAAAAATCTAGACGAATAAATGCTCTTTAAAAACAAATGAATATAAAAAGGGTAACTGTGCTACCAGAAGCATAATTTCTTTCCCAAATACGATATTTATTTCATTTTGGACAACTACTCACTCACATTCTTACCAAACTCCCGACCAAAACCTTGGGTAACGTTAACATAACCCAACAAATATCAACGGCTATTGCTTCATTTGCCAAATAAACATTTAAACGTGTATGTTTTGGAATCTGTTCGTATTCAAAGGACACTTCAGCATTCAGTGTATTTAAGATAATGCTGCAGAACATTTAAACATGGATGCTCCTTATTTTATAGTATAGCATTTAAAGAAATATTGCTCTTGTAAGGTTTCATTTTTTCTCATTGGTACAGTTTTAATTTGTTTTCGATGCACGTCGACGACTCGTTCTTCATCCATGCATATTGAACTGAGGCAATGAACTACTGCGTGTATTTTGTAAGAAAATATCGAACCGCTTTTAATGTGAAACGGTAAAAGAAATTTCAAAGTGGTAAGTGGCACATTTTGTGGCTATAATTTTGAGTCACGTTATTTTTTTGTTACAATGTGTGATTTTACTGTTACTTTTGATTTCTTTTAGCTAACATACTTGTGAAGATAAACATGTAACCGCATTTAAAAGCATTTTAAACCTATA
Organism: Amphiura filiformis; assembly: GCF_039555335.1. NCBI lineage: Eukaryota > Metazoa > Echinodermata > Ophiuroidea > Amphilepidida > Amphiuridae > Amphiura > Amphiura filiformis. The sequence continues at coordinate 40,897,773 of NC_092636.1, read as the reverse complement.
ACTTCAAAAAGTCAAGTGTTAGAGAACGGATGTGTTTTGCTCGATACATCCTTTGTGGTACAACATGAATAAAACGATGTTACCGTTTGTCAAAGGAGTCGCAAAAAGGGTATCACGAAGAAGTACAATAGCTCAACAGCAATGAAGGCTCACATCTACCTCAGAAGGGAATTAGTCCACCCGAAAAGTAAACATGATCCAAACAATACATCATGGGTAAGAAAATTTGGTAACGTAGCTAGAGGAACACAGCAAGTGAAGTGGAGACGGTCAGCAGTACTATGGTCACCAGAGCGGGTAGAAAAGAATCCCTAAACAAATTTTCACAAGTCAGCCATAACAGATCATGTTGTTGACAAGAATCATGACATTAGATGTGGGCGGCTGCGGTCTCTGGCACGGAACAAGAAGGATTCAAACGCTTGATAAATGGCCTAAAGACGTTAGATAGAGGGGTACCACCATGAACAGAGATGAAGGAGAGTAATAATTATCTCACATTTATACTGGAATCACCAGTAAAGTCCATGAGCGATTTTCAGAACTTTATGAGTGGTGTTTTAACAAAAGTCGTGTGGCCGGTTTACATATATCATATAGTTATAATAAAATGTGCCTTTATGTTACGGTCATTTTTGGAAAAATGATTTCATTGTAGCGACTGTGATTCCCATCCTGTATATTTTAATAAATATAAGATATTCGAGGCTTCTCCCAACTGTTTTCTGATCACCTTTTGCCAAATCACATAACCATGATAACGTCAAGTTCTTCTACTGTTAAGGTAACATCTAATTTGGTCCCATAGTACTATCGGTGCCCCGATATGTATCGGTGGCTCTTACTACCGTACCCTGAACATTTCATAGTCTTTTATTTAAATGAAAAAGAATAACACTTTGCAAATGTTAACTATTATCATGCTTGATACAATAATTGATTATATACCAAGGTATGAAAAAGGAGTCATTGGTACCCAATGTGGTGCCTATATGAGCGTTCAATACAACACTGGATAATCATAAATGGAGCGGATGTATGTTAAAAAAATAAACTGAAACTGAAACTAATCTAAGTAAGATAATATATAGAAACCCAGTTGCAAATTCTCGCTTCGAACATAATTATAAGTACTAAGCATTCACCGTAGCCGCTCTACAATGGACTAATTTGCCAATATAGCACCCTCTGTTGAGAGTTTTAATTCGTGTCTTTTACCCACTTAGTTAAAAAAATAAGTTTAAAAGACTTATCTTTTAAGCAAACTAGCAGGACACCCGTTTCTTTCTTATATCTTTTATATTTCCCTTTAGCTTTTTTATTTGCTGCTTAGCTTGTGATTTCCCGTTTCCATTCTGTTCTCATTATTGTAGCTTCCTTTATGTCTTATATTTCCTGATTAGTTTCTTATTTTAGCTTCTTTTTTCTTACATTTGCTGATTAGATTCTTCTTTCCTTCTTTATTTATTCCTGTTTTCATTTTCTTACTGTAACCGAATCCAACGAGCCAAGTGATTGTCAGAATTAAGTCGGTCATTACTGGTTCCCCTCTGCATCATACTGGTGTTGTTGATGCCCATTTGGGGTGGATCAAAGCCGCTTAAAAATCAATGTTATATTGTATTGTGTTGTAAACTTTTATCATTCTTTTGTCTGCGTGTAACACGGGTGATGGAATGCAGTTTAAAATCCCCGCCAAGGCCGCGTCATTTCACATTTCAGGTGCGTTACACCCGAAGGGAGCCAGCTGTGACTGCTATTGAAGTTTAGGAATGCGTGAAATTGGGTTCGTCTATAGCCCACATACCCGTACCCTTTTTTGGCCTCATTTTCCTTTTCTTATTTATTTATAGTTCCATTTCATGTTCTTTATACTTTTAAACAAACACACATCTTTTTCTCGTATTTATCACGTCCTTTCATGGCGTGTCTGTAGATGTGTTCACCCGTTATCATAACCCCGTACCTGTGTCTCGTCCATGTACCTTTAAATAAATAAATAAATAAATTTCGGTATTTATATAGCGCCTTACCACAGATTTCGCTGCCATGGTGAATCATCACAATCAGATCGCATCAACTAGGCATTGTGCAGCGGGAATAGCGCAAACCTATCCGCACTTAGATTGTACCATCCACCATTTATCTATGCAGCTCCCCAAATTCCACTGGGTGAAGGAAGTTTTTGTTAACCAAACAACTAATCACCGATTTTTTGAAAGCAGGAGGAAACCGGAGATCCCGGAGAAAACCTGCGAGAGCGAGCATGGAATCGGGATAAACCAAGTGCACATGAGTCCGTGGGCCGCGCCGGGGCTTGAACCCGGGACCTCAGTGGTGCAAAGCGAGGTAAGGGACCGATCGTTATTTACGGCAGGGGGGGAATGGGTGTTTTGGCAAAAATATCGACAAAAAATTTCGCGTTCCCCCCTCGCGTCCGCTCAAAATTTTCGCGTTCCCCTTGTTTTCCCAACTTTTCTCCATTTAAAATTTAACAATCCCCCTCCTGGTTCAACTAAAATTTCAGGTTCCCCCCTCAAGACCACAAAAAATTTCGTGTTCCCCCTAAATTTACCCATTCCCCCCCTGCCATAAATAACGATCGCTCCCTAACTACCGCTGCGCTAACTCGCCCTCCTTTCTTTTTTTTTTTTTTCCGTATTATCATGACCACTGGCGTTTGGCACGTCGTTTACGCGCGCGATGGCGTAATGCGGCCTGCCACTTGCAATGACGCGATTGATTGGCAACCGATTTTAATAACAACAAAAAACCGGTTTAAACCATAATGTCACTAAATTTCAACCAAATAAAGTTTGCCTTTTCCGTAATCTCCTGTATGAATTTGGCGACATTTGGATCAGTGGCGTAGATTTCTTTTGACATTGGGGGACGGGGTTAGAAAAAAATGTCTTGAAGTAAAGAATATCAATCACCTTTTGGCAACAGAATAAGTTAATGGTTCAAAAAAGGGGGCAAAGCACGCGAAAAATTTTGCCATATTGAAGCTAAAGTGATGAAATATGGTGCCAAAGTGGAATAAATTCGCGCGTACATACGTCAACATGGGGGATGATTGTATGGACCATTCCCCTACTATTGGGGGATTTCCCCCCCCCCCGGATCTACGCCTATGATTTGGATTGAAACTGAGGGAGCATTTCATGGACATACAAACATACAACTTTCTTTATTTAAAGTAAGATGTAGATGTTTTTTATATTATGTCTTTACTATATAGTAATTTTATGCTATGTTTTACGGATTTTATGCTATGTATATTATTCACTGGCGTGCTTTACTCCTGTAACTATATATCATTATGAGCTTGAGGTGTGCTGAATGTTTTAAATGACCAGTATAATGATGCATTTCCGTGTTAATCAGCTGCGCCCATGACCACACGTGAATAATGATTTTGTCTTCTACGCATATATGTATTACTTGTGTACGTTTCAGGAAACACAGTTACGAAGGTGTTCTTAATTCAATAATATTTTATGTGGTGGATTAAACAACAACAACAACAACAACAACAAATTGGCTTTTATATAGCGCGGTAACATGAGAAAAAACTTAAACCAGTGACGTGCGCAAAGGGGGTAGGGACAACCCCACCCCCGGATTGACCTATCAGTCGGGGGAAAATGGTCATTCGGGGAACTGAAGTGGTCACTGTGGAGTGGTCACAACTTCAGGGGGCTCTGAATTGTGAAACTACTTCATGTACTTGAACTATACATAAAAATGTGTTGATTTTGGTCGCTAGCGCTTATAATCTTTTTTTTTTTTCCTTTTTTTTTTTTTTTTTGACGATAAACCTTATAACAGACCTACAATTTTCATGGGGTGTGATTAATTTAACCCAACAAACATAACTTCAGTTCTGTAACATAACTGGCCTAACACTGGACCCCGGTATTGGGCCAATATGTTTGCACACCGGTGTTGACCTGGGCCAGTACTTGTGTTAAACTGAACAAGTAAAAATTATCATTTTAAGCTTGCTCTCTCTTGTCCACCATTCTCTCTTACTCTTTCATAGCTTTTCATGACCCACACTCTCTTACCTACATATTTGCAAGTTCAGTCAGAAAATATACATTTGTCCAGCTTAGTACCAGTGGCACAGTTTAACGCCGGTGTGAAAACAGTTATTGGCCCAATACCGGTGTCCCGTATTGGACTTTATTGGCCCAGTATTGGCCCAGTAGGCCTACTACAATGTTTACTGGGTAAGTGAGGCTGCCCCACGTCCAAGGTTGATAATATTGTACTTAATTATATCGTTAGGTGTTGATTTAATGGTAATGATTCCAAACAGAAAAATATAATTGATATTGTAGTTACTCGGTAATCTCTTTCACACAGAGACATTTTCTTCACAAATTATCTCAGTAAATATTCAAACAATTTTGATCACATTCTGGTAACTGAAACGTAGTCCGTTTAAATATGATATTTTATGTGACTACCACACACTCGACTTTTAATTTTCAATTACATTTGAGAATCTTGGTTGTTTTCTTGTCCTGCTGTTATGTGCCAATAAATTATACGATGCTCAACTGCACATTACTTAAAGGGGAATATTGAAATGTCATCTTTCCCTGGGAAAAAAATGACAGCAGGCCTTTCTTTCACCTTGAAGGAAAGAATAGTCTTGCAAATATGGGCTAACTTTTCCCTAGGCCATCCAATATGCAATGAACTACAACTGGCATCTCCTGGTCAGTTTATACTCCTATTTCCACGTCTGTTATTTTTATGTGCGGCTTTAATATCGACGCATCAAGTAGGTTTTTCTTTATTCAAATTTCTAGTTTCTGGCTAAATACATTCGTCAAGCGAAATAAAATGGCCCAAGTCCTTTACTTCAAGCTCGCCCATGGAAGTCAAATGGTGCGCCTCTTCTAAAATAATATGTGGTTTTGATTTACCGGAGTCAGGATCATTATTTTGCTTTAAAATGCTGATTTATAATGATTGAGAGTGTTAGTCAAGGTCGATTACTGTAGAAGGATCATAAATATATCCCAAGAAATTCTTCATGAGACGAAAAATTGTAGGAACAATATCAAGCGTAACATAAAATTCATAACCGTAATGCGTTTTTAACAGCAGACTAATTCCAGATCATACTTGTCATGAAATTAAACCATGGGCTTATCATAAGTATGAGATGCTTTTAACTCAAACATTTTAGAATTGGCTTTTAGTGAACTTTTCCAATTCCTTGGTGAACGCCTCGATAAAATCATTACTTACATTTTAAATATCGAGCTAATCATGCTGAAAAGTGCTTTTTTAACACGATCTTCCAAAGTATAAGCAAAATGGTTAACCTGCAAATCTTTCAAAGCATGTTCAGCATTTGATTGAAATTGTGGGTGGTTTATTGACAGTTTAGTATGAGACAAATGACAGGAGAAAACGTGAATTTCAGCACTACATCATAATATAGGTAACATTTCACCTTTTAATGCAGACCACTTTACCAGAAAATCTTTATTTCAAAATAAGATAACCCTAAAAGACAATGTCAAATCACATGGAGAACAGATATCCGCAATTGAATCACTTTTTGAATGATAAATTTTTGTTATTTTGTGAAAAAACTGTAAATTTTGACAATTTCTCCACATATTTTGAAACAATAACAATATCGTTCGTGTGCAATTAAGATAAAGAACATTCCTATCAATTGTACCACGATGAAAGAACAACATGAAAGAACCTCATGGAACTGTCATTTATTTCTTTTGTATACTTAGATTAGGTAACTTCAAACCAAATGATTTCTTCTTCACACCGTTATATAAGAAACTGAAATGAAAACCGAATCTCCTTTATACAACTTTTAAGTTTTTAACAAAAGGTAGAAACAATGATATCAATATCTTGTGAGTCAAGAGGTTAGGCAGGATAATAGGAAGGAAACCACGTGACCAAAACCAAAACTAAAACTCAATATTTGAAATGACGCTGTGACAAAAGGTTGAGAATAATGTTGATAGTTAGATGTCCAAAATAATGTTCCACAATCAATATATCGATTATAACAAAACGGATTTTTATCTGGCAAAATTCGCCAAAATGTTCTTCCAAAATGAACTTCTTAAATTTAATCGGTACTGCATTTGATTATGATTACACTACAATTTTTACTCCGAAACGTCTTTAATTTCTTTATTTAGTTTTTTAAAGTGTATCCTCCCGGCCCTGTACTGTACACAAAAACGGTAAAGTAACCTGAAATCGAAGCATCTATTACGCAGTGGCTCAATGGAGATTTTGTCGCCTTTTCTGTGTTTTGAAGCCAAGAAGCAAACGTTCTGTGTTACCCGAGAACATCTTAAAGTATTATTGAAAATGTGGTGTATAATTAGGAAAAAATAAATTTAAAACAACATATTTATATTACACTAGATTTCGCGGTTCTCGGGTTGGGTGGTTCTCGTGATAGGACTATTTCTAATTACCCAACACCTGTTACCCTAATAGGCCGTAATAGGCCGTATTGAAATATGTTGAAAATAGGCCTATTAGCCACACTGTAATGCTTTCCGATGCTCGCACTGCGCCTAGCGCCTGTCGGTACTCCGCGCACTACGCGATAGCGCACGCGACGCGAACCGCGAGCACGCGTTAGCGAGCCGCGTGCACGCGATAGCGCGCGGACAGAGTGACGGACGGACGGACACGCCATAATTAGTATTATGATATTTATTTGTTAAATTATTATTTATTATTATTATTATTTTAAATATTAAAACTCCCGCGTTTACGCACAAAAGGCTTAGGCCTAATTTGTGTGGGTTTCTAGCCGAAAATAAATTTTACCTATACTTCGTTGCAATATAATTGCCCAATGCTGCGAGTGAGCGTTTGCTCTATAACGTCATAGCGACATTACGTGGGTATGGTTGTATTTATACCCATAGTTATATATAAAATATAATATTATATGACGTGTGATATGGCAAGATATAACCGCAACATCCTCCCCGTAACATCCCGCTCGAAATTCGTGTTACAGAATTTGCCTCAGTAGACGAGGGTTGATACCCCTTTTAAAATACACTAGTGAACCTGCAGCTGCAATAGCCCTGTAGCTATAAGGGCACCATCTGCATGCTGCCTCATCAAGTTTTAATTTAGCCCCTAGATGACCTTTGACCTCGGTTGACCTTAATTTTGTTTTGCAGATATATTTCCCTCATATCAAGGATTCCACCCACCAAGTTTGAGCCCAATAGGACAAAGTTTGAAATCCATGACCTTTGACCTTTGACCTCGGATGACCTCCATATAATGTTTTTCATGCTCCCCTCATACAAAGGATTCTACCCACCAAGTTTGAGCCCGATCGGACAAAGTTTAAAATTTGACCTCTCCGTAATGACCTTTGACCTTGGTTGACCAAGATTTTATTCCGGGCATATATTCCCTCCTCGTATCAATGATCCCACCCACCAAGTTTGGGCCCGATCGGACGAAGCTTGAAATCCATGTCCTTTGACCTTGACCTCCGATGACCTTTAAAACTACCCGGTAAACAGGGCACGGCCGGTACCCATCTATGTCTGAAATATCGGAACGATGCGTCGAAGCGCCGCGAAACGCATAGCCGGACAGACAGACAGACAGACAGACAGACAGACAGACAGACACACTGAGCTCATTATTTTATTAGTATAGATTTTAAATTTACACGCATTTTATAGCTGGAGGGAGTCCCATTATAAAACAACTGAAGACAACAGAATTAATACCCCGTACAGCAGGCGATGTTCAAAAAAATGGATTATTGCAAAACCAACTTGGTAGAAATAAGCTTTTGAATTTTGTATTACATTTAACGACGTTTGATACAATACGATGTTAAGGCCACACATGTAAGAGTATACTTTGATAAAGAATGTTCTCAGTCATCCAGTTTAAAACAGTTTGAAAAAAAAAATCAAATATGGACATTTAATTTGTGAAAATTTGCTATATACGTTGTGTCTTCATATAAAGCCCTTCAAAACGATTGTCTTCGAAAAGCTATCAAAGTTAAGAATAGTTTGCAATAATATTGTCTTGGTATTATGGTGAAGAGGGTGTTCGCCAATGAAGTCTATGACCTCTCCGTGTTCTATTTTGCAATATTTATTATCTATGTCGTCAGAGGTGCGGACTATTATTCATTGAAATTAATTAGCTGTCAAGAGAAACAATTTCAGACAATTGGAGTAACATCGGAGCATTTCTCAAGTTAATAACTCAAGGGCCGTATGTGTTTTAGAATATTATTATTTATTCATTATTTATTTATTATTATTATTACTTGATCGCTGAACGAAAGTTAAGGTCAGATAAATACGAAAGTATTTTAGTAGGTTTCAACAAGATGCGAGTTTGTCTTATTTGGTTTTTTTATCAATTGCTTTACAGTAGTTAATTATTGCTTTATACTTGTATATATTTTAATGTCATCAGCTAATTAATATAAATTAGTAAAACAAATATAAATGTCTCAAAATGAAAGTCAATTATGATTCGTTTTTACCATCATTATTCTTTATTTTCTTTTCATTTGCATCGTAGTTTGTGAAGGTTAACGTTCTCTATTTGCTTTATATTCTTCAGCCAATTAATTTCCTCGGATTTTGTTGTTGTTTTGTTAGATGAATTTGCTTGATAAAATCAATAAAGTCTGCTCCATAACGATGGGAAGTTACGTAGAAAACATTTTAGTATCAACACATGCCCTATCAGTCAACGTCTCAAAGGACATTATACATTATGTAGTAGTTGAAAATATGACAAAAAAGAAAAACGAGAGTCTTGGTACATTCGTACAGGGTGAGTAAAAAAAAGTGCAATAGAGCAAAGAATCGATATTTATGTAAGAACCAAGTTGAACTTTCCCATTATTGAAAAATTATATAAATGCCACACTCAATAGTCACCTTCTGTGAAAAAATGAAGTGACTCGCTACTACCGTTAAATTTTTATGAGTCCTTTTGCTGCGATACCCAATTTCATTATTTGTCCACTAGGTACCATATATTTTTTAACCCATTTTGGTATACCGTAGTTTTATATCCTGTACACCGGGATGCTGTAGAGCAAATGACATAATTTGGATTTCGTTTCTAGCAATGAACTGTATTAACATACAGAAAACCAACACATCAAAAATCAAAACCCGACTCAACTTGTGATCAAGCTCCTTTTTGATCCCTATTAAATATTCGTTCCAGTTGGGCGTTGTGCTATTTGTAACATCTAGGATAAATGACATGTGGGCAAACACAATATCTTACAGCATGTTACATTAAATAAGATAAAATGTTATATTGCATATTTAATACTTTGTACACATTTTAACATTATAATGGGGAAAAGCAGTTATATTGTGTAACATGACACTTGGTTTCCTCTTTTCAGTTAGCTTTGCAAGTAAAGCAAAAACCCAGAAATATTGGTTCCAAAACGTTATTATAAAGGGTTCACAAAAAATAACTCCCCCCTTAAAAACATTTCTTTGCATAACTTGACATACATTTCGTTGATTTGAATAGTTTAAAAACCTGTGAATAAAGGAATCGTTTTTATACCCTCCCAAAGTTTTTTCTTCTAAAAACTTTTTGTTTTGGCCAAAAATAATCACATTTTCCAAAAATGATGCTTTCAGAAAAAGTTGCACTTTTCAACATCCTCATTTATGTCAAAATTAGCTGCAACGAATCATTATTTTGCACTACATGATGGTTGCATTGGTGACTAAGGGATCAGAGACAGAAATGTGAAGGAAAACCAAACAATTAAATAAATTATAACATTGATATCGAGAAAGTTTTGTACATCACATGTATGGGATGTTGAAAAGTACAAGTTTTTTTAAAGCATCATTTTTGAAAAGTGTGATTATTTTTGACCAACACTAAAGGATTTTGAGAAAGAATAACTTTGATAGGGTAGCAAAAATATGCCTTTATTCACAGGTTTTTAAATTTTTTTAATCAACAAAATGAATGTCAAGTTATGTAAAGAAATGTTTTGTAAATCCTAAATTGATTTTATCATTTTTGAAACACCGGCTCAATAAAACCTTCTAGAAATACCCCGTACATGTCAATTAATCATTGTTTTATACTGCATGGGTGACCGGGTTATCGTATACACAAAAACACCATTAAATCAATCAAAACATTGCTATCGAGAATGTTTTTGTACATTACATGTATATAGGATGTGGAAAAGTGCAACTTTTTCTGAAAGCATCGTTTTTGAAAGATTTGATTATTTTTGGCAAAAACAAAAGACTTTTTTAAAGAACTTTGGGAGGGTAGGAAAATGATTCCTTTATTCACAGGTTTTTAAAATTTTCAAATCAACGAAATGTATGTCAAGTTATGTAAAAAAATGTTTTGTAATTTTAAGGGGGAGTTATTTTTGTGAACCCTTTATTTATAACCATATATCACAGAGCTATTGAAAACCAACTTCCCAGTAGCAAAATGAACTCGTTGGTTTAACGTCCTATTTTGGTTGCACATAGGAATGTTTTGTTAATACAACGTTGTTGATATCAGCAACGTTGTTAGTGACGATAGAATGATATCAGTACAGGGTGCCACAATACAAATAGGTAGTTTAGAATGGAAATAAAGAATTGAAATAAAATGAAGAATATACTATTTTAAACACAAAAATGTTGTTCCTCGACAGATCTCTGAATGTGCCTTTAGGTTATTGGTGTTAGTGTAAGTCGAGTCGGAGCCCTCAGGTCATAGTTTTCCAGTTTTTCTTTTTTCTTCTTTTTTTTCTTTTCTTTTTTTGCTTAGATAATTCACTTTATTTCGGAAGAGTAGTGCATTGGTCCTGTTGGAAATAAGCCAAGAAAGCACTCGTCAAAATTTTATTTCCATATGTTTTTCGATTATTGAGTTATGACAAATAATAGTTCAACACGAAATGTTTTATCCCCCTCCACGTGAAAATCATGTACATCGGGGGAAATAAAAACCCATTACAATAAGCATTGGATCGCACTTATTGAACCAATACGTTTCCCAATTGGCATTTTTTCTCAATATTTGAGCACCAACAGCGCTAGTTCAGGCAACACTCTTACTCCCCGGTCTGACTCGCATTAAGCAACAGGACATACAATCACTTGTATAAGTATGCAAATGGATAATCAACTTATTCTTGGGGCTGTCGTTGAAACAATTCTATACATAAGCGTGTCCTGCCACTTTTATTTTGGACCAATATGTATATGCTATACAGCAGTATTATTCAATACGTTGATCTTATATATCAACGGATTGAGTTAGCAACATAATTCATTCCCCTTTTCTGTAACCTTATTAAGGATTAAGATACAGTCGCTTGAGCTTAAGGCCAGTAGGATGACAAGAGCCATATTGTTGTAAGGATTATGTATTTAAACTGCAGTGTACTCCGTAATAATAATACCCCGGGAATAATACATATATTAAGGGATCTGATATTAACGTTTAGCGACGTTTTCTTCAGGAAACAGGTCACACTTTAAAGGTTGCTCCACCTGTTCCCATTTACATTGACAGACGTGTTATTTCATAAACCAGACTTCAGCATGTCGACAGAAGAATATATTCCCCCTTTGTGAAGACAAGTGCACATTGTTACAATCGAAATCTCCTTTGATTATATTGCTGGGATAATAGCACATTATTGGCGAATAAATTGATTCACATATGGTACCTCTTCATTTACTACCAACACATTATAAAGAGCGCTTACAAACTCTCTTCATGAAAACTGACAAGAGAGAAACTATCCCTTTTCAATACCAAAGTGGTAACTGGAATTTCCCCAGTTGGCTACCAACAGCTCAGGGATTTTCATAATGGTGAAATACTATGAACATTCTGGAGAGCTGAGGATTTCCAAAGATCCCAAATTAGATTTGTTTTTCTGATCAACTTGATTGCATGAGAGGGGATTGCCAAAATGTCATTGCACGCCAACTCTTGCAAGGGTTTTCCCATCACTCATATCTCTCATGAAATAGATTTAAATTGTAAACAAAGATAATGATCAAATTAAATTACTCAGGGCACATCACAGTAGTATTGGTTACGGTTAGGGTCAATTAACCAACTTCATCTACAGTCTGTCTAGTCTGAAGTACAAAGTACCGACGCGGACGCAAACATTGTGCCGACTTTGAAGGCACGCATACCTGTAGCAGAGACGCGGCACTGCGCACTGTTTACGCGCTGTATAAGCGCGCGTTGTCACTTTGTACTTCAGAGTGGACAAACTGTATAAGTATCATTTTCCGACGTTTATTCAGTTGGTGGTGAAATTTATTAGCAATATTCAATTTTCCCATTTGCCGCACACTAAGATTTGTCTATCTTATCTAATACTTAATGGATGAAATATTAAATTCGTTGTAATTCTGAAAAACCCAGGGTAAGAAATTGTCAGATCTGTTATTTTACGCTTCCATCAATTCAATGGATGAATCCCGATGGATATGTAACAATGTTCAGGATGTTATTATACATCGGGGATACCATGTATACCACGGAATGCACTTAGTATTAAATTGGCGAGCGAAAAAGCAAAAACGAAATACGAAGAGCTCACCAATCATGGTTACAGTGTAATTGTTGGTGAAGATCAGAACATGATGCAATTATACTGTCAGGGCTTACGTAAAAATTGTTAAAAGGTGCGGTCATACCTTTGATGGATTTTGTTTTCAAACGTCTGGCTCCCATTCCAATACCGTAGTAAATAATACGAGTAGTACATTACGCTTTAGAATAACAACACAAAAATCGGTCTGTTTACAATTATTATTGTACAAAAAAGAATTGCATACGCGTATTTCACAATGCGTACATTATAACTTTATATCAAAAATAAACTGTATACTTTTTGAATGAATCAAATACTGGAAGTTATTGTTTGCAAATTGCGACGTTGCGTCTGAACCCTCCGGAATTCATAAGACAAGTTGAGCAACTGCTGTTAGACTGGTCACGTGACAGACGGCATAAAATAAGGTAACGTGTGGTCCCTCTTTCTTGGTTGAAATAGAACTAGTTTATAAGAAAGATTTTCGAAATAAACGACCTAAATGACGCGGACATGATAATGCGTATTCCAACAAAGCAACTAGCATGATTCTACAGTTTGTTGTGAATAAAATACAACCAGATGATAGAAGCGTTTGCAGTTGTCGCGACGAACTTGACTTCCGATTGCTTATCTTACCCACTAACCCTCATTCATGGCAGGTGTCAGTATTTGGTAATTCTTGTAGCACAAATTAATCAAATCGCATCAAGATGTCAACAACATTAATAAATCATCAGTTTATGACAAGCAAGTGATGCATATCGAACGTCAAGTGCAATGAAACATCTTCTTGTATTAATAAATGTGTGCGCGGGGTACTCAATTACACGAAAATGTATAGCTAATCCTTGGTTTTAGAAATTAGAAATTGAAAATGTATTAGAGTTAGAATAAAAATTGGAGGAGAAAAAAATGCAGATAGGCTACGTTTGTATTGTTGAGCTAGTAAACCTCAACAATGAGATTTATTATTAAATGACAACGGAATCCCTACTGACCAGAATTGAATCAAACCAATATAATTTATATACTGTATGGAGCAAAATATTCATACTACATAATTATATGGACATCAATCAAATTAGCATTTTTATTTTCATGATATTTTCATATAAAACGCACTTGAAGCCCTTCATTTTGATTTGCTTTTAGTTTATTTGATACAAAGTTTTTTGAGAAATTATAAATATTTTGATACGGATTTTTATTTGCTTCGAAAATGTACGTAAATAATAATGTTGGCTTTTTAGCAAATGTATTGTTAGTCCGTTACGAAGGCTTTCATTGTGTTCTAAATTCAATTTTATGTGGTGTAACAAAGGTGGGTTGGCAATTTGTTCATGGATATCATAATAAACAAATTGATTATACATTTTGAGATTATAAAATTTTGAAATTATAAATTTTGACAATACCCATTGGATAATATCATATAACAGACCTACAATTTTCATGGGGTGTGATGAGATACAGTGGGGCTGCCCACATCCAAGGATGATAATATTGTACTAAATTGCATATCGTAGGTTGTTGACTCAATGGTAATTTAAAACTAAATTGTAAATTGCGTAAGGAATAAGAATGCTTTTATTACCAAAAAATGCGTGCTAAAATTGATAATTCAATTATTTCAAACATTCTTTAATCTTTTTCTCAGAGAGACATTTTCTTCACAAATTCCGTCAGTAAATATATCAAACAATTTTTATCATTTGCTAGTAACCTAAATCTTTTCCGTTTACAAATAATAATTTATTTGGCTACCACATACATGACATATGCGACCTTTATTTTGCTATTACATTCGAGACGCTTGGTGTTGTCTTGTCTTGCTATTATGTCCAATAAATTATACGATGCTCAACTGTACATTGCATAATATAGATGCATCTAGTAGGTATCCTTTATTACAAATTCTAGTTGGAAATTTAAGATTGTAGTTATTGAAAGTCTCTGGGACGCACCATTAGATATCGGGAGCTGGATTTTTTTCAAAAGATGTCGCACACTAAATGAGCAAAAAACAAACAAACAACTTGTCACTTAAAACACTTACAAAGGAAATTATATAAAAAAATACCTTCACCGAGCGAAATAAAATGGTCCGTTCTCTACTTCCACTACAAATCCATCCCTGGAAGTCGAATGGTGCGTCCCATCTTTATAATATCATATGATTTTGATTTATTGGTTTAATACCTGGATTTTTCCCCTTCATACACAGTTCATTTATAATATTGAGAGTGTTAGTCAAGGTCGATAGCAGAATCAGAAATATATTTCAGTAAATTCTTCATGAGACGAAAAATTGTAGGAACAATATCAAGCGTAACATAAAATTCATAACCGTGATGTGTTTTTAACAGCTGACTAATTCCGGATCATACTTGTCATGAAATTAAATTATGGGCTTATCATAAGTATGAGATGCTTTTAACTCAAACATTTTAGAATTGGCTTTTAGTGAACTTTTCAAATTCCTTGGTGAACGCCTCGATGAAATCATTACTTACATTTTAAATATCGAGCTATCCATGCTGAAAAGTGCCTTTTTATCATTATCTTCCAAAGTAGACAAAATGGTTAACCTGCAACTCTTTCAACACGTGTTCAGCGTTTGATTGAAATTGTGTATAGTTTATTGACATTTTGTATTCTGACAAATATATAACCTGACTGCACCAAACAAGAACTTCTATGCCCACATCCACCTCTAGATTTACGCACTTGCTCATAATAAATACGTAAAATGTCACCTTTTAATGCAAAGAAATCGTACCGAATAGGGTCCAACTTGCAGCAAGTTACTTGCTAGACTTGAGTCCAGCCCTCGTTTACGGAGTTTAGGGTTAGGGTTTAGGGTTGGGGTAGGGCAGTCTTGTAATAAGACTAGTAGAGTTGCACCCTATTCGGCAATCGCTCCAAATTAGCTGCACCCAAAATTTTAACGAAATCCGTTGATAGTAAGCTTTCCAAAATGAAGTGAATTTAAAACATCAGTGATGTACCACCTTTTGACTTATACCATTAGAAGCATGTACGCTTCATTGATACCGATGCCACCAATTGAACGAGAAGATTTGCCCCTTCATTTTGCATACCACTTTGTCCAATTTCTTTTTTCTCATTTCTTCACAAAATGCAAAAAAATGCAAAAAAAATGCAATGGGTGTAGTACCCCCTTAAGTCATTCTTTGCAACTTTGCGACGTTGCGTCTGAACCCTCCAGAATTCATCAGACAAGTTAAGGCAACTGCTGTTAGACTGGTCACGTGACACACGGCTAGGACCCGGTCATGTGCATAAATTAAGGTAACGTGGGGCCCTCTTTCTTGGTTGAAATAAAACTAGTTTATAAGAAAGATTTTTGAAACAAACGACCTAAATGACGCGGATATGATATTACGCAGACCAACAAAGCAACTAGCATAATCCTACAGTTTGTTGTGAATAAAATATAACCAGATGATAAAAGCGTTTGCAGTTGTCGCGACGAACTTGGCTTCCGATTGCTTATCTTACCCACTAACCCTCATTCTTGGCAGGTGTCAGTATTTGGTAATTCTTGCCGCACAAATTAATCAAATCGCATCAAGATGTCAACAACATTAATAAATCATCAGTTTATGACAAGCAATTGATGCATATCGAACGTCAAGTGCAATAAAGCATCTTCTTGTATTAATAAATGTGTGCGCGGGGTACTCAATATCACGAAAGTCTATAGCTAAACCTTGGTTTTAGAAATTAGAAATTGAAAATGTATCGAGTTAGAATAGAAATTGGAGAAGAAAAAAATTGCAGATACTTTTGTATTGTTGAGCGAGTAAACCTTAACAATTAGACTTATTATTAAATGAAAACGGAATCCCTACTGACCAGAATTGAATCAAACCAATATAATTTATATACTGTATGGAGCAAAATATTCATACTACCTAATTATATGGATATCAATCAAATTAGCATTTTTATTTTCATGATATTTTCATATAAAACGCACTTGAAGCCCTTCATTTCGATTTGCTTTCAGTTTATTTCATACAAAATTTTATGAGAAATTATAAATATTCTAATACAGATCTTTATTTGCTTCGAAATTGTACATAAATAAGGGGCTGTGCAATAATTATGAGCCCTGGGGGAGGGTAAAATTGGGGGGGAAAGAAATTTTTGGCAAGGCGAAAGGGGGGAGGCAATTTTGGCAGGCCGAGAGGGGGGGGCAAGTGATTTTTGGCACACATTCATTGGGCGCCTTTTAAATAAAACGCGCTAAAAAGGCTTAGGAAAACGCTACAGAAACGCTTAAATATGCAAATTTTCCCGCTCGCTGCGCTCGCAACACGTATAAAGACCATTTAAGATTTGGAAATTGGGATCCCAAAAATTGGCATGTGCAAGGGGGGGCAAAGAATTTTTGGCGGGCCGAGAGAGGGGGGCAAGCGGTTTTGGCGGGCCGAGAGGGGGCAAGCGATTTTGGCGAGTCATTTGAAATTTTACCCCCGGGGCCCATAATTATTGCATAGCCCCTAATAATGTTGTCTCTTCAGCAAACATGTATGGCTAGTCCGTTACAAAGGCTTTCATTGTGTTCTAGATTCAATTTTATATGGTGTATTAAAGGTGGGTTGGCCATTTGTTCATGGATATCATATAAACAAATGGATTACAAATTTGAGCAACATATGACAATACCCATAGAATAATGACATATAACAGACCTACAATTTCTACAATTTTCATGGGATGTGATGAGATACAGTGGGGCTGCCCACATCCAAGGATGTTAATATTGTACTAAATTGCATATGGTAGGTTGTTGACGCAATGGTACTTTAGAATAAAATTTTAACTTGTGTAAGGAATAAGAATGCTTTTATAACAAAGAAATTCGTGCTAAAATTGATAATTCAATTATTCCAAACATTCTTTAATCTTTTTCTCAGAGAGACATTTTCTTCACAAATTCCGTCAGTAAAAATATCCAACCATTTTGATCATTTTCTAGTAACCTAAATCTTGTCCGTTTACAAATAATAATTTATTTGGCTACCACATACATCACATATGTGATGCGATCAAGCCAAATCAGTCGGAACTCGGAAATATTGATTTTGAGATATAGCCAAACAAAGGAAATATTTTCTTTTGTTTTCTATTGTTTTGGAAACTCTTTAATTGCTCATATCTTTGGAACTGGTTGTTCAATTTCAATGGGATTTTCTGCAAAATCCAGCTTTATAAATACTTTTTACAATCCTATAGGAAAGTGAAAATTTATTATTGCCGAGTTCCGACTGATTTTGCTTGATCGCATCACATATGCGACCTTTATTTTCCTATTATATTCCAGACGCTTGGTGTTGGCTTGTCTTGCTATTATGCCCAATAAATTATACGATGCTCAACTGTACATTGCATAATATAGATGCATCTAGTAGGTATCCTTTATTACAAATTCTAGTTGGAAATTTAAGATTGTAGTTATTGAAAGTCTCAGGGACGCACCATTAGATATCGGGAGCTGGATTTTTTTCAAAAGATGTCGCACACTAAATGAGCAAAAAACAAACAAGCAACTTGTCACTTAAAACACTTGCTATACACTTACGCTCGTACCGTGTTATACAAAGGAAATTATATTAAAAAAATACCTTCACCCAGCGAAATAAAATGGCCCGTTCTCTACTTCCAGCACAAACCCACCCCTGGAAGTCGAATGGTGCGTCCCATCTTTATAATATCATATGATTTTGATTTATTGGATTAATACCTGGATTTTTTTCCCTTCATACACAGTTCATTTATAATATTGAGAGTGTTAGGCAAGGTCGATAGCAGGATCAGAAATATATTTCAGTAAATTCTTCATGAGACGAAAAATTGTAGGAACAATATCAAGCGTAACATAAAATTCATAACCGTGATGTGTTTTTAACAGCTGACTAATTCCGGATCATACTTGTCATGAAATTAAATCATGGGCTTATCATAAGTATGAGATGCTTTTAACTCAAACATTTTAGAATTGGCTTTTAGTGAACTTTTCAAATTCCTTGGTGAACGCCTCGATGAAATCATTACTTACATTTTAAATATCGAGCTAATCATGCTGAAAAGTGCTTTTTTAACACGATCTTCCAAAGTAGGCAAAATGGTTAACCTGCAATTCTTTCAAACCATGTTCAACATTTGATTGAAATTGTGGGTGGTTTATTGACAGTTTTGTATGAGACAAATGACAGGAGAAAACGTGAATTTCAGCACTACATCATAATATAGGTAAAATTTCACCTTTTAATGCAGACCACTTTACCAGAATATCTTTATTTCAAAATAAGATAACCCTAAAAGACAATGTCAAATCACATGGAGAACAGATATCCGCAATTGAATCACTTTTTGAATGATAAAACTTTTGTTATTTTGTGAGAAAAGTGTAACTTTTGACAATTTCCCCACATATTTTGAAACAATAACAATTTCGTTCGTGTGCAATTAAGATAAAGAACATTCCTATCAATTGTACCACGATGAAAGAACAACATGAAAGAACCTCGTGGACTTGTCATTTATTTCTTTTGTATACTTAGATCAGGTAACTTCAAACCAAATGATTTCTTCTTCACACCGTTATATAAGAAACTGAAATGAAAACCGAATCTCCTTTATACAACTTTTAAGTTTTTAACAAAAGGTAGAAACAATGATATCAATATCTTGTGAGTCAAGAGGTTAGGCAGGATAATAGGAAGGAAACCACGTGACCAAAACCAAAACTAAAACTAAAACTCAATATTTGAAATGACTCAATATTTGAAATGACGCAGTGACAAAAGGTTGAGAATAATGTTGATAGTTAGATGTCCAAAATAATGTTCCACAATCAATATATCGATTATAACAAAACTGTTTTTTATCTGGCAAAATTCGCCAAAATGTTCTTCCAAAATGAACTTCTAAAATTTAATCGGTACTGCATTTGATTATGATTACACTACAATTTTTACTCCGAAACGTCTTTAATTTCTTTAAATAGTTTTTTAAAGTGTATCCTCCTGGCCCTGTACTGTACACAAAAACGGTAAAGTAACCTGAAATCGACGCATCTATTACGCAGTGGCTCAATGAAGATTTTGTCGCCTTTTCTGTGTTTTGAAGCCAACAAGCAAACGTTTCTGTATTACCCGAGAACATCTTAAAATATTATTGAAAATGTGGTGTATAATTAGGAAAAAATTAATTTAAAACAACATATTTATATTACATATTTATTTGTTAAATTATTTTATTATTATTTTAATTATAAAAACCCACGCGTTTACGCACAAAAGGCTTAGGCCTAATTTGTGGGGGATTTCTAGCCGAATATAAATTTTACCTATACTTCGTTGCAATATAATTGCCCAATGCTGCGAGGGAGCGTTTGCTCTATAACGTCATAGCGACATTACGTGGGTATGTTTGTACTTATTTAGGTACCCATAGCTATATATAAAATATAATGTTATATGACGTTTGATATGGCAAAATATACCGGAACATCCTCCCCGCAACATCCCCCCTCGAAATTCGTGTTACAGAATTTGCCTCAGTAGACGAGGCTTGATACCCCTTTTAAAATACATTTTAAATTTACACGCATTTTATAGCTGGAGGGATCTCCATTATAAAACAACTGAAGACAACGGAATTAATATCCCGTATAGCAGGCGATGTTAAAAAAATGGATTATTGTGAAACCAACTTGGTAGAAATAAGCTTTTGAATTTTGTATTACATTTAACGACGTTTGATACAATACAATGTTAAGGTCACACATGTAAGAGTATACCTTGATAATGAATGTTCTCAGTCATCCAGTTTAAAACAGTTTGAAAAAAAAATCAAATATGGAAATTTAATTTTTGAAAATTTGCTATATACGTTGTGTCTTCATATAAAGCCCTTCAAAACGATTGTCTTCGAAAAGCTATCAAAGTTAAGAATAGTTTGCAATAATATTGTCTTGGTATTATGGTGAAGAGGTTGTTCGCCAATGAAGTCTATGACCTCTCCGTGTTCTATTTTGCAATATTTATTATCTATGTCGTCAGAGGTGCGGACTATTATTCATTGAAATTAATTAGCTGTCAAGAGAAACAATTTCAGACAATTGGAGTAACATCGGAGCATTTCTCAAGTTAATAACTCAAGGGCCGTATGTGTTTTAGAATATTATTATTTATTCATTATTTATTTATTATTATTATTACTTGATCGCTGAACGAAAGTTAAGGTCAGATAAATACGAAAGTATTTGAGTAGGTTTCAACAAGATGCGAGTTTGTCTTATTTGTTTTTTCTATCAATTGCTTTACAGTAGTTAATTATTGCTTTATACTTGTATATATTTTAATGTCATCAGCTAATTAATATAAATTAGTAAAACAAATATAAATGTCTCAAAATGAAATTCAATTATGATTCGTTTTTTACCATCATTATTCTTTATTTTATTTTCATTTGCATCGTAGTTTGTGAAGGTTAACATTCTCTATTTGCTTTATATTCTTCAGCCAATTAATTTCCTCGCATTTTTGGTTGTTTTGTTAGATGAATTTGCTTGATAAAATCAATAAAGTCTGCTCCATAACGATGGGAAGTTACGTAGAAAACATTTTAGTATCAACACATGCCCTATCAGTCAACGTCTCAAAGGACATTATGCATTATGTAGTAGTTGAAAATATGACAAAAAAAAGAAAAACGAGAGTCTTGGTACATTCGTACAGGGTGAGTAAAAAAAAGTGCAATAGAGCAAAGAATCGATATTTATGTAAGAACCAAGTTGAACTTTCCCATTATTGAAAAATTATATAAATGCCACACTCAATAGTCACCTTCTGTGAAAAAATGAAGTGACTCGCTACTACCGTTAAATTTTTATGAGTCCTTTTGCTGCGATACCCAATTTCATTATTTGTCCACTAGGTACCATATATTTTTAACCCATTTTGGTATACCGTAGTTTTATATCCTGTACACCGGGATGCTGTAGAGCAAATGACATAATTTGGATTTCGTTTCTAGCAATGAACTGTATTAACATACAGAAAACCAACACATCAAAAATCAAAACCCGACTCAACTTGTGATCAAGCTCCTTTTTGATCCCTATTAAATATTCGTTCCAGTTGGGCGTTGTGCTATTTGTAACATCTAGGATAAATGACATGTGGGCAAACACAATATCTTACAGCATGTTACATTAAATAAGATAAAATGTTATATTGCATATTTAATACTTTGTACACATTTTAACATTATAATGGGGAAAAGCAGTTATATTGTGTAACATGACACTTGGTTTCCTCTTTTCAGTTAGCTTTGCAAGTAAAGCAAAAACCCAGAAATGTTGGTTCCAAAACGTTATTATAAAGGGTTCACAAAAAATAACTCCCCCCTTAAATTACAAAACATTTCTTTGCATAACTTGACATACATTTCGTTGATTTGAACAGTTTAAAAACCTGTGAATAAAGAAATCGTTTTTATACCCTCCCAAAGTTTTTTCTTCTAAAAACTTTTTGTTTTGGCCAAAAATAATCACATTTTCCAAAAATGATGCTTTCAGAAAAAGTTGCACTTTTCAACATCCTCATTTATGTCAAAATTAGCTGCAACGAATCATTATTTTGCACTACATGATGGTTGCATTGGTGACTAAGGGATCAGAGACAGAAATGTGAAGGAAAACCAAACAATTAAATAAATCATAACATTGATATCGAGAAAGTTTTGTACATCACATGTATGGGATGTTGAAAAGTACAAGTTTTTTAAAGCATCATTTTTGAAAAGTGTGATTATTTTGACCAACACTAAAGGATTTTGAGAAAGAATAACTTTGATAGGGTAGCAAAAATATGCCTTTATTCACAGGTTTTTAAATTTTTTTAATCAACAAAATGAATGTCAAGTTATGTAAAGAAATGTTTTGTAAATCCTAAATTGATTTTATCATTTTTGAAACACCGGCTCAATAAAACCTTCTAGAAATACCCCGTACATGTCAATTAATCATTGTTTTATACTGCATGGGTGACCGGGTTATCGTATACACAAAAACACCTTTAAATCAATCAAAACATTGCTATCGAGAATGTTTTTGTACATTACATGTATATAGGATGTGGAAAAGTGCAACTTTTTCTGAAAGCATCGTTTTTGAAAGATTTGATTATTTTTGGCAAAAACAAAAAGACTTTTTTTTAAAGAACTTTGGGAGGGTAGGAAAATGATTCCTTTATTCACAGGTTTTTAAAATTTTCAAATCAACGAAATGTATGTCAAGCTATGTAAAGAAATGTTTTGTAATTTTAAGGGGGGAGTTATTTTTTGTGAACCCTTTATTTATAACCATATATCACAGAGCTATTGAAAACCAACTTCCCAGTAGCAAAATGAACTCGTTGGTTTAACGTCCTATTTTGGTTGCACATAGGAATGTTTTGTTAATACAACGTTGTTGATATCAGCAACGTTGTTAGTGACGATAGAATGATATCAGTACAGGGTGCCACAATACAAATAGGTAGTTTAGAATGGAAATAAAGAATTGAAATAAAATGAAGAATATACTATTTTAAACACAAAAATGTTGTTCCTCGACAGATCTCTGAATGTGCCTTTAGGTTATTGGTGTTAGTGTAAGTCGAGTCGGAGCCCTCAGGTCATAGTTTTCCAGTTTTTCTTTTTTTTCTTTTTTTTCTTTTTGCTTAGATAATTCACTTTATTTCGGAAGAGTAGTGCATTGGTCCTGTTGGAAATAAGCCAAGAAAGCACTCGTCAAAATTTTATTTCCATATGTTTTTCGATTATTGAGTTATGACAAATAATAGTTCAACACGAAATGTATTATCCCCCTCCACGTGAAAATCATGTACATCGGGGGAAATAAAAACCCATTACAATAAGCATTGGATCGCACTTATTGAACCAATACGTTTCCCAATTGGCATTTTTTCTCAATATTTGAGCACAAACAGCGCTAGTTCAGGCAACACTCTTACTCCCCGGTCTGACTCGCATTAAGCAACAAGACATACAATCACTTGTATAAGTATGCAAATGGATAATCAACTTATTCTTGGGGCTGTCGTTGAAACAATTCTATACATAAGCGTGTCCTGCCACTTTTATTTTGGACAAATATGTATATGCTATACAGCAGTATTATTCAATACGTTGATCTTATATATCAACGGATTGAGTTAGCAACAGAATTCATTCCCCTTTTCTGTAACCTTATTAAGGATTAAGATACAGTCGCTTGAGCTTAAGGCTAGTGGGATGACAAGAGCCATATTGTTGTAAGGATTATGTATTTAAACTGCAGTGTACTCCGTAATAATAATACCCCGGGAATAATACATATATTAAGGGATCTGATATTAACGTTTAGCGACGTTTTCACGTGTTTTTTGCGGGAGGTGAGAGTACACCAGACATATCGAATTCCCCTATCCGAGAAAAATCATGCACATGGGCCAGATATGGCATCTCTTTATATGCCAAGCTTTGGGATCGCCTTTTCAGAACCCATACCATTCATCCTGTGTGTCGTTTTATTAGTCATCCTTAACCATCCCTCTTAGGAAGGAAGGAAGGAAGGCAGGAAGGAAGGAAGGAAGGAAGGAAGGAAGGAAGGACGGAAGGAAGGAAGGAAGGAAGGAAGGAAGGAAGGAAGGAAGAAAGAAAGAAAGCAGGGAAGGAAGGAAGGAGGGAAGAAGAAAGAAAGACAGGAAGGAAAGGAGTAAGGACGGAAGATGAAGAAAGTTTTTAACCACCGATCGCAGGGGTGCGGAAGACAAGTATATTTGATTTTGGATGATTACGTAATCAGATCACGTGGGATGCTTAGTCTTCAACTCGCTTTGTAGAGTAGTATCTTGTAGTTTTGGTTAATAAAGACCTCGATGAAGACAAAGTTAGCCTTAATTAATCTAAAAAGTTGTTTGCTCCGTCCATGTTTCAACCATCGACCACTCGATGGCAGAGGACGTTCCCTGATTTCGATGTGAATATCGGATTTCAGATGATTACGTAATCGCATCAGGTGGGATGCTTGGTCTAACAATTGCTTTTTAGAGTAGTATTTTATAGTGTTCGGAGACATTATAAGATTCAAGGCAAAAAAACCTTTTACCCAAATTCACTTCAGAATGCACCACAAAGCACGCTGTTTGATAAAGTTAACAATAATGAACAACGATTTTGTCAATAAACATCAACAAATGCACTTTATAATCAATCAAATGCATATATTACTGGTTACTTAACCGGCAGCCTTCTTCTTGTTGTTGATTACAAAGTTATGTTGCACTCAATGTTCATGATGGATATCCTGATTCACTTAAGCAATATCCATCGAAGACTTGAATTATATATCCTTTGCGAATAAAATCCTCGCACAGAGGACAATCTCCAAAATGGCACTCCTTTCAACAATCACGCACTTTCTTCAGGAAACAGGTCACACTTTAAAGGTTGCTCCACCTGTTCACATTTTTCATAAACCAGACTTCAGCATGTCGACAGAAGAATATATTCCTCCTGATGAGAAGTACACATTGTTACACTCGAAATATCATTCGATTATATTGCTGGGATAATATCACACTATTGGCGAGTACATTGATTCACATATGGTACCTCTTCATTTACTACCAACACAATATAAAGAGCGCTTACAAACTCTCTTCATGAAAACTGACAAGAGAGAAACTATACTTTTTCAATACCAAAGTGGTAACTGGAATTTCCCCAGCTGGCTACCAACAGCTCAGGGATTTTCATAATGGTGAAATACTATGAACATTCTGGAGAGCTGAGGATTTCCAAAGATCCCAAATTATATTTGTTTTTCTGATCAACTTGATTGCATGATAGGGGATTCCCAAAATATCATTACACACCAACTCTTGCAAGGGTTTTCCCATCACTCATATCTCTCATGAAATAGATTTAAATTGTAAACAAAGATAATGATCAAATTAAATTACTCTAAGCACATCACAGTAGTATTGGTTACGATTAGGGTCAATTAACAAACTTCACCTCTATAGTATCATTTTCCGACGTTTATTCAGTTGGTGGTGAAATTTATTAGCAATATTAAATTTTCCCATTTGACGTACACTAAGATTTGTCTAGCTTATCTAATACTTAATAGATGAAATATTATATTCGTTGTAATTCTGAAAACCCCAGGGTAAGAAATTGTCAGATCTGTTATTTTACGCTTCCATCAATTCAATGGATGAATCCCGATGGATATGTAACAATGTTCAGGATGTTGTTATACATCGGGGATACCATGTATACCACGGAATGCACTTAGTATTAAATTGGCGAGCGAAAAAGCAAAACGTAAAATGTAAAGGAAATATGAAGAGCTCACCAATCATGGTTACAGTGTAATTGTTGGTGAAGATCAGAACATGATGCAATTATACTGTCAGGGCTTACGTAAAAATTGTTAAAAGGTGCGGTCATACCTTTGATGGATTTTGTTTTCAAACGTCTGGCTCCCATTCCAATACAATTAGTAAATAATACGAGTAGTACATTACGCTTTAGAATAACAACACAAAAATCGGTCTGTTTACAATTATTATTGTGCAAAAAAGAATTGCATACGCGTATTTCACAATGCGTACGTTATAACTTTATATCAAAAATAAACTGTATACTTTTTGAATGAATCAAATACTGGAAGTTATTGTTTGCAAATTGCGACGTTGCGTCTGAACCCTCCGGAATTCATAAGACAAGTTGAGCAACTGCTGTTAGACTGGTCACGTGACAGACGGCATAAAATAAGGTAACGTGGGGTCCCTCTTTCTTGGTTGAAATAGAACTAGTTTATAAGAAAGATTTTCGAAATAAACGACCTAAATGACGCGGACATGATAATGCGTATTCCAACAAAGCAACTAGCATGATTCTACAGTTTGTTGTGAATAAAATACAACCAGATGATAAAAGCGTGTGCACTTGACTTGTCGCGACGAACTTGTCTTCCAATTGCTTATCTTACCCACTAACCCTCATTCTTGGCAGGTGTCTGTATTTGGTAATTCTTGCAGCACAAATTAATCAAATCGCATCAAGATGTCAACAACATTAATAAATCATCAGTTTATGACAAGCAAGTGATGCATATCGACCGTCAAGTGCAATAAAACATCTTCTTGTATTAATAAATGTGTGCGCGGGGTACTCAATTACACGAAAATGTATAGCTAATCCTTGGGTTTAGAAATTAGAAATTGAAAATGTATTAAAGTTACAATAGAATGGGAGAAGAAAAAAATTGCAGATACTTTTGTTTTGTTGAGCGAATAAACCTCAACAATGAGACTTATTATTAAATGAAAACGGAATCCCTACTGACCAGGATTGAATCAAACCAATATAATTTATATACTGTATGGAGCAAAATATTCATACTACATAATATTATATGGATATCAATCAAATTATCATTTTTATTTTCATGATATTTTCATATAAAACGCACTTGAAGCCCTTCATTTTGATTTGCTTTTAGTTTATTTGATACAAAATTTTATGAGAAATTATAAATATTCTAATACAGATCTTTATTTGCTTCGAAATTGTACATAAATAATAATGTTGTCTTTTCAGCAAACATGTATTGCTAGTCCGTTACAAAGGCTTTCATTGTGTTCTAGATTCAAGTTTATATGGTGTATTAAAGGTGGGTTGGCCATTTGTTCATGGATATCATATAAACAAATCTATTTACAAATTTTGAGCAACATATGACAATAACCCATAAGAATAATATCATATGACAGAACTACAATTTTCATTGGGTATGATGAGATACATCGGGGCTGTCCACATCCAAGGATGATAATATTGTACTAAATTGCATATCGTAGGTTGTTGACTCAATGGTAATTTAAAAATTAAATTGCACATTATGTAAGGAATAAGGATGCTTTTATAACAAAGAAATGTGTGCTATAATTAATAATTAATTTATTTCAAACACTATTTAATCTTTTTCTCAGAGAGACATTTTTTCACAAATTCCATCAGTAAATATATCAAACAATTTTGATCATTTTCTAGAAACCTAAATTTTGTCCGTTTACAAATGATATATTTGGCTACCACATACATGACATACGCGACCTTCATTTTCCTATTACATTCGAGACGCTTGGAGATGCTCAACCATACATTGCATAATATCAATGCATCTAGTAGGTATCCTACTATCCTTTATTACAAATTCTAGTTGAAAATTTAAGATTGTAGTTATTGAAAGTCTTAGGGACGCCCATTAGATACCAGGAGCTGGGTTTTTTCTCAAAAGATGTCGCACACTAAATGAGCAAAAACAAACAAACAAACAAACAAACAAACAACTTGCTATACAACTGTGTATACAATGGAAATTATATAAAAAAACTGGCCAATTGCCTTTGCTAAACGAAATAAAATACCCGCCCTCTATTCCAGCACAAACCCACCCCTGGAAGTCGAATGGTGGGTCTTTTATCTTTATAATAACATATGATTTTGATTTACCCGATTAATGTTAAGTTTAATACCGGGATTTTGTTCCTTCATACACAGTTCATTTATAATATTGAGAGTGTTAGTCAAGGTCGATTGCAGGATCAGAAATATATTCCAGTAAATTCTTCATGAGACGAAAAATTATAGGAACAATATCAAGCGTAACATTAGATTCATAACCGTGATGTGTTTTTAACAGCTAACTAATTCCGGATTCATACTTGTCATGAAATTAAATCATGGGCTTATCATAAGTATGAGATGCTTTTAACTCAAACATTTAAGAATTGGCTTTTAGTGAACTCTTTAAATTTCTTGGTGAAAGCCTCAGTGAAATCATTACTTACCATAAACCCTATATATCAAAAATTTGATAAAGCATACAATTTTTTTTTAAATGGTACTATAGATCAAAATGTGCTGCTTTTAGGGCGCTTCACTTTTTCACGAGAAAAAATTGGGTCAACCTTTTCGGGCTGTTGAGGAAGTTGCGGCAAAATTGAATTTTCTTCAGCCCCCCCCCCCCCCGGCCACGGTACGCCACTGCATACCACGGTGACTTATCTGAGAAACTCAAAAGAATTTATCGAGACCACGGTATCACCACCCACTTTAAACCCACAAATACGATCCGCCAGTCCTTAGTACATCCCATGGACAAACATCCCAAGGGAAGGATCAGTGAAGTGGTATACGGGGCGGGTTCGCTGTTCTGAAGAACAAGACTCTCAGGACTCCTATATTGGAGAAACCCCCAACCTCTTCATAATCGCATGCAACAACATCGCAGATCCAGCTCTAGTGGAAACGACTCCGCAGTTTTTCTTCATCTGAAAGCCAGCGGACACCATTTTGACACCAAGGACGTCCGGATTTTAGATCGGGCGTGGCGGTGGTGGTTTGAGCATGGCGTGAAAGAGGCCATCTGGGTGAGCAACCATCACTCAACCGTGGAGGAGGCGTCAGGGCTAAGCTTTCACACGGCTAAGACAGAATCATAAAGGACATTCCTCGCCGATTGTCATCGGTTTCAGTCGCAACGTCGAAAAAAAAAAAAAAAAATAGGTATGTCCGGTTGACTAGATTTAAATTAAATCTTAACATCATATGATGGACGCATCACCCTCCACCACCACACCCTCCCCCTGTAATTCGTGTTACAGAATTTGTCTCACTAGGATGATGGTTAATATTCCTTTGCAAATACACATTAAATTTACACATTTCATAGCTGGAGAGAGTCGTATTAAAAAACTGAAGACAACGGAAATAATCCTTACACCTCGTACATCGGGCGATGTTTAAAAGACTGGATTATCTAATTTTTCTAATTTTTTATTTTTTCATTACATTTACCGTAACACTTAAGTCTGATGCAATAAATGTTAAGGTTAGTTTATACCTTGATATTGAATGAGTGATTGTTCTCAGCCATCCAGTTTAAAAAGGAAAAGTTTGGAAATAAATAGAATCTGGAAACTTACCTTTTGAACACTTGCTGCGTTGTGATTTCATGTAAAGCCCTTAAAAATGATCGTCTTCAAAAAGTTATCCAACTTAAGAATCGTTTGCAATATCTTGGATATTTATTTACTTAATCATGATGAAAGAGGGTAATCCCCATAGAACGCTATGGACCTAATCTCTGATGTTATATAATGTAATGAAACATCGTCAACGATGCAAACTATTTTTCTTCTTTTAAATTGTCTGTGCAATTGGAACAATTTCAGACATTTGCCAGGTTTTTACCATTTTTACTAATAACGCAAGGATTGTACGTGTCTTATCTGACTTGCGGGGCGCTGTCAAGGACCGATAAGGTCGATGACAAAAGTCTTTAATTAGCGTAACTGTTGACATGAAAACGGAATAGAATGCGCGGGCTACAGATTTACCAACATGACAGAAAAGATTCCTTGATATATGATTTGTCTATTTCAAACATCTGTCCAACTACACGATAATTTCATGGAGCTGGCATCTCTACCATGTCCAATGTGACTTTTTCCCCGATTTTGGAGCCAATTCTCATGACAGTTTTCAACCAAATAAAGTTTATTGACTCTTCGTATATTCCTCTTCCTTGTGATTTTCTGTGGAGATTTGGATCAAAACTGACGGATCCTTTCATGGACATACTCGCAACATTTCCCTATATAAGATTATCAAAATAAATTTGATAAAAATTCTTCTTTGCCATACCATCATGTTTCTTTATTTCTATTCATTTGCATATTAGTTAACTCACTTCTGTATGTTTTGTGAGGGTTAATGTTCTTGTGAGCCTTATCTGTTTATTCTATCAATTGCTTTATATTGGTTGATTATTGATGTATTATATGTGTTTATATTTAATGTCTTTATCTGATTAATTTCTCCGGATCTTTTGTTGTTTTGTTAGATGAATATACTTGGAAAAATCAATAAATTCTACTCTAACGCTGGATAGTTAAGTTGAAAACGTTTTAAAATCAACACATGTCCTATCGG
This sequence comes from Amphiura filiformis, assembly GCF_039555335.1. Classification (NCBI taxonomy): domain Eukaryota; kingdom Metazoa; phylum Echinodermata; class Ophiuroidea; order Amphilepidida; family Amphiuridae; genus Amphiura; species Amphiura filiformis. The sequence continues at coordinate 40,867,043 of NC_092636.1, read as the reverse complement.
TCAACGCCCACACATGACATTATGCATACGGTAGCTGAGAAACATAGTTAAAAAATAACAATAAAAAAAATGTCTGTCGATTCTACAAAATTTTACATCATATTAGTTAAACAATAATTATGTTTCCATCGATACCTAAAATGATTAAACAACTATTGGCGCTGTTTCTTTCAATAGTCTCCACGAATGTCATCGTGGGGTAAATTCACTTCTAATTATATCAACATTTTTAAATGGCAGTATCACTCTTTAAAAAACATATATCAAATAAAACGTAGAACACCTTAGGAGAAGATAACGCTTTTACCTATCCCAGCAAACACAAAAACGTTTTTAAAACGTTTTACATAAGTTATATTTTGGGTTTTGGTTTAGGTAAAAACGTTTTAATAACATTAAACTGTCGGGTTATATAAAGGTCATGAAATCGTTTTAAAACGTTTTGTATGAAAACACACTACAACAATATTTTTAAAATGTTTTTGAAATGGCATTGTAAACTATTTTTGCAAACATTTTTGGCCAAATATTTTGTCAACACTTAAATAACATTATGTCAACATATTTGCACCCAGCAAACACAGAAATGTTCTTAAAATGATTTTTACAAAACGTTTTAATAACATTTAAATGTCGGGTTATATAAAGGTCGTGAAAACATTTTAAAAACGTTATTGTAAATATTTTGGGCAAACATTTTTTGCAAAATATTTTTTCAACCCCAAAATAACATTCTGTTTAGAATGATTCGTACCAAGTTTTCAAAAATGTTTTTGGAATGTTATTAAAACGTGTTTATACCCTTTAAATAACCCATTTAAATGTTTTCTGTAAAACATTTGTGTTTGCTGTGCAGTAAATTACCAACAAATGTTATTTAATGTTATGAAAACGTTTTATACCATTAATATACCCTTTATATAACCCGACATTTAAACGTTTTCTGACAAATTTTTATAACCTTTTGCGAATGTTGTCAAAATCGTTTTGTGTTTGCTGGGATGTTGGTATGTAAAACAGTAATGGGGTATTATTTACGCGAATGGTTTTTTACTTTTGTATTTTGGTATAGTTTTATATCCTGATGCTGCAGAGCAAATGACATAATATTGGATTTCTTTTCTAGCCATGAACTTTATTACCATACAGACAAAAACCACTCAACAAGAACAAAAACACGCAGGCAACTCGTGATCAAGCTCCTTTTAGATCCATATTAAATATTCGTTCCAGTTGGGCGAGTTGCGGTTTGTGTATAATCTAAATCACAATATGTTAGAGCATGTTACATTTTAATGAAAATAAAATGCTTATTTTTAAATATTAAAATACTTTGTACACATTTTAATTATTTAATGCATCATAATAGAAAAAGAAATTCATGCATTTATCTTTTGTAACATGATACTCGGTTTCCTCTTTTCAGTTAGCTTTGCAAGTAATGCAAAAACACATCTTTATATCATCTTTATCCATGAATCACGGAGCTATTGCAAACCAACTTCCCATTTTAGCATTATAATGTTTTCACCGTTATATTGCAACGTTGTTGATGCAAAAATCACTCATTCGCGCGTTGCTTAGATAATTAGGATTGTACAATAGTCTCGTTTTTGGGCCTTTCCAATAAGGCAATACACGTACACATTAACAACATTATTTTAATTTTACTACCGATATTTTAAGTTTTATTAACCAATCCACACCTACTTTTATTGAAAAATCAAAGATTTAAAAGCATTTATATACAACCATCAAGTTAAATACAACCAATGACTTCATTTTTGTGACGTTAATATAACTAAATTGCAACCAATTTTGCCAATGGTTTACGATAATATTGACCACGTAGCCAGTTCACAAACTGGTCAGTGCAGTCCAGTAGCTTTATCGCGCTATAACGAATTTCCGTTGATTCATAAGCAGACCTTATTTGGCTTTCAATTTTGTTATTCAGTGGAGAACAGTTTCGTTAGTTACGGTGTTTGAAGAAGATGCAGTTTGCAAACAAATAGATCAATAAACGATACGACCCGGGCCTCCCGCAATATACTCAATCTATAGAGAGTCATACAATTATCCATAAAGATAGATTCTTTCATAATTACTGAGGTTTGTTGACGTAGATCAATAAAATATCTTCAATATCACCTTCGATGATATTTACTCAGCTAATTGCTCTTTGAAATTTGAAATACAGTACGTTTGGGGCTCGTTTCCTGCACAAAACATTTAGCTATGCATTGTTTTTTATTCATATGGAAATGTTTATCTTCTGGTGTTGGGTTTCAACCCGACCCCATTTCAATCTCAGGATTATATGCAAAGGAACAAGTTTAACTTTATTTAGTCTGGTTAGAGCCTGGGGACCCTCGGTCGTGTGGCTTCTTCGAGCACAAACTGTTACCAGTCAATATGATACTTTCAGTTTAGACCATGTTTTGCACGTTCCTCTGTTGCATCGCTCAGGTGTGTCTCAGGTGTTGTGACCAGCACCATTGCCCCTGTCTTATGCTTGTTACAGAAAGTATAGCTGTGGCTCGACAGAAAACCGACGGATCTGAACGGAACGATATATTCTTACCTACATACTACGAGAAACGGATATCCTAAAGATCAACAGGACCAGACGGAGCTGATTGCATCGCCATCTCTGGCTATTCCATGTGTTGTTTACTGTTTGTAAGGAATTGCCAACCATTTAACCAACTAGATATGATCATATCCTGGACCTCGTCATGTATGCTACATCCACAGCATATGCCAAGAGCACTTCAGACGACAACTTTGTGCAAGTGAATTTAGATGTCCCACTCTACAGCGACAAACCATACCAGAGGAATGTTTGCATATACGACCAGTCAGACTAATGGGGAATGAGAGGCCACTTGGCATCCAAGACTGGTCAAGCATATTCCAGGAGAAAAACCCCAGAAAAGGCATGTAGCAAGGTCACTGACATCATTTGTGATGCCATGGACTTGTTCATCCCAACTGTTACTAGGACGATCACATACAAGGCCAGGTTTGACGACGACAATTGCAAAAGAGCCGCTAGACCGAAGCGTCGCCTGTTCCAGACGGACAACACTGACACCAGTAAAAGCAAAGTTTGCCGAATCCAGGTGACCTTACAATCAAGCCAAGTAACAAGCCAGGAGACGTTAAAACAGCAAATTGAGGAAATACCTTACAGACAAAAGCAACCAAAAATGGTGTTGAATAGTTAACACCCTCTCTGGCAGGCAAGCCGGTCAGATATCCTTGTAGTTCAGCATCCAAATGTTGCCCATATTACAAGCCAGAAACATATTGTTAGACATTTGCCAAAAAAAGTGCTGAAGACCTGGCCCCAGATATCAGCCCAACAAAACCTCTGCAATGCCACAAGTTTGACAGAGTCACTCGCCTGACTAAATTCCATTCCAGACATGATCCTCAAAGAACGCAATGGGTAGCTTACTAATCCACTCTGCAGCCTGCTTGACCTTTGCTATTCACATTCAAACCAGTAGAGGACGGCACATTCACTCTAAATAAAGGTTCTAAAAAGGTTCTAAAGTTGTACTCTCAGAGGAACTTAGAGGTTCTAAAAAGAACCAAAAATGGTTCAAAAACCGCCAAAAATGGCCCCAAAAATGTGATACAGAACCGTTTTCGTTTCTTTTTAAAGAACCTTTTTTAGCAGTTCAAGAGAGAGGGTTCTCCTGAGAGGGCAAAAAAGGTTCTATTTAGAACCTTTATTTCTTAGAGTGTGTAACTTCAATCCACAAGAAGATCCAAAAGCTGTCTATAGAAAACTACTATTATGGCTATATAAATGCCTGATAGATTCATTAACGTTGGTCTCTTTGGCCAGGCTTCTGACACTGCATCATAAAAGCTTCCGTCCCACAGGGATCAATCCTTGACCCCTTGTTCCCGTTCTTCATCGACGATCTTGTGGATGTTTGTTAAAGTGACCTATTTCTCTACGCTGGTGACTTTTTGCGCATATGAAGACATCAGTTGACAAATGAAAGTATTATTATGAACTGAAAGGTCACCTTTGAGCCAACTATAAAATGTACGACTATAGAAAACTCCATCCAAACTTGACCTCTACTTTCGAGACTGTACACTTTTTTCCAACCAGCTTTCAACCATATCAACTGCAGCTGTGCATAAGCTTTGGGCATTACGGAAGGTCACTAACAAGCTGTACATAGAGGGCATGGCTACTGTTAACAAATCGCAAGTCATAAAAATGCAGTATGACTCTCTGAACTGGATGAATGCTTCATCCACAAAAACATCTACTGCTCTATCAAGACTCAACATCAAATGCCTCACAGACGACGGGTAGCAGCACTTACAGTTCTGCAAAAAATCCGGGGGGGGCACTCCCTATCTGAAATGGCAGGGATGTGCCTCGGCCATGTTAAAAGTAGGGGGCATTCAGGTCAAATGTACAATTACAAAAATATGGGGTCATTCAGTACACAACCTGAATAAAAATGGGGTCATTCGGTATGAAACTTTGAAAAAAGGATGGTCATTGGGGTAACAAAAAGTAAAATGGGAGTCATTGAGTACAGGATTGCCAAAAGAGTATCATTAATAAATATCATAAATAAGTGCCAAACTGCGTAAAAACAACTTGGCTACCTTGGAAATGTGAAAAATCTCATTATTTCTGGAGGAGAACACAAATACCACCTAAATTTGGGAATTAAAAGGGGGGTCATTTGGTATAGCAGGAAATAGAAAAAGGGGGTTATTGAGTACATGAATTTTTTTAAAGGGGTCATTGAGTAATAGGTAGGACCATAACAAAAAGGGGGTCATTGGGTACAAGCCGGTTTGAAAAAGGGGTCTATCCGAGGCACATGATGCATATCTGTCATGGAAGTGCCCCCGGGCATAAAATACAATGCAGCCACTGCCCAACAAGATTTTTTCAGTATTGATTCCTTGACCATACATAAAACGGCGTCTTATGCAACACACCGTGCTCTCTCCTTGCCTGCGCTACAACTCGCTGTTTGGATAGAAGATTCATCCACACTGCCATATTCTATATGACCAGTCTTACAAACTATGTTGTTGGCAACATCACCGAATATCGCCGAGTGTCGAACAAATGGACTCCTTTTCAGTTCTTTTCTCGTGCGTACTTTACCTTACCTTTTCAAAATGCACCAACTTTTTAACACATTATCTATGAACAATATGAATGATTTTAGCATGATTAAGAGGCAACTGGTACAATTGTTTTGATACCTTAATTGACTAGTTTTCTTGTCAACATGGTCAATGTTAGATGAAAAAATGAAGAAACATTTCATCATCAATTTCAAATAAGTAGATATAAAAAAAATTACAGCATTTACAACATCCGCTTCTTCAAAAACATCACATCCACTTTAACCTCATCTCTCTTTCTATCTCTTACAATAATAATTACCTTAACTTAATGGATTTATAATTGCGCATACGATCAAAACAAGATGTTCAAGGCACAATATAAAAGCAGATTAAGAAAAAAGTAATAAACTTAACATGAAGATACGACAATGATGAAAACCAATACATAAAAAACAAAAAAGAAAAATATAGTAGGGCCTAATGTTTAGAGCAAGATTTCAATTATATTTATAGGCGGTACACCGGTACACAATACCTGTGTTGTAAGTGCCTTTAAACATGTTAAAAAACATCAACACTTTTGGCGGATTTTATGTGCTCATAATAGAATGTATCTTAATATTGTTGGTCAGAAAAAGATTAATACAGGGTGTCCCAGAATGATTTGTACCGTGTTTGCAAAAATAACTAAAAATAGAAGACGGAGAGTGTATCTATTTTTGATACCAGCATTATAATGTTGGACATGTCTCCTACTTATTCTGTTAATTTCAGCACGCTACCTTTATTTGTTTTGGCGTGCCATGCAATAATGTAAAATCGATGAAAAACGACTCGCATAAAAAAAAAAATGGCACGATACGATTAAATGAAGAACGTGGGATGTTTGGCACAGCATTTCGACGACAACTACTGTTGGGGTCACGCCTTAAAGCTTGCCGGACAGCTGCAATGTTCTCTCTAGTTCTTACAGTCTTACGAGCACCTGAAGCTTCACTCTGCCGATTCCTGACAATTCCGTGCTCGTCAAACTTCTTTACGTTATACACTATCGTCTAATGAATCTTCTTTGCGTCTCAACATAGCTGCCGGTTTGCCAGTAAGTTTTTGAAAGAAATCCACGCTACTGTACAGTAAATTGAGGAGCCGTCTTTTCTGTACCACAACCAGTTTGATCTCTGCAAGCATTTCAAATGACATGGACCTCACACCACATTAACTATATTTAAAACTACCGCCAAAGAGAGAATGGGATTAGGCCACAAATCCTTAATTCCATATGATGATTGCTTCGTAACGTCATAAATAATAGATAGATATCGGCTATTTAGTGGAAATATGAACAGGGCACAACTAAAATACCTGCATAACTTTTTCCAAATAACTTTGTGCTGAACGGTTAGTAATGTTACAGATTTTCAAAATAGGTTGCGTTGTCAAAACTTAGAATTCACCATTTTGCGCAATCTTCTATAACTTCTACTAGAAACGTCCAATTTTTAAAATCTAAAAAATCTGAGAAAGCTAAATATATGTAGAACTAAAAATGCAAGACAATATGACCATTCAACATGCCCTTCATACCTAAAAAATTCCATCTTTCCCGGTACAGATCATTCTGGGACACCCTGTACAATCTAGGTGATATTAGTAGTAGTAAGTAGTAATGTATATTTACTTCAAATCGCAGCCCTAAGGCTGAATTACTTAAAATATTACAATCTAAAAAACACATCAAAATATTTATAACATACAACAATCAAAATTATAATATTGCACTTGAAGTTGACACATGTAAAAACATCATCATCATCATCATCATCAGTCGGATGCGGAGCAGGCGACTACAAGCTTTCTCCATCTATTGCGATCTTGGGGAAGTGAAACAATTTTGTTTGGTTGCAGCATCCATAAGTATCTCCCAGGATGTGCTGGACATACTGTAAGTACAGTGTGCGCGGCCGTCCCGGTTTCCTCTTTCCATGTGGTGGAATATAAAGGGCATATTCTTTCACAGGCTCGTCGTCTTCAACACGCAGTATATGGCCGAGAAATTTGAGTTGATGAATCTTGACTCTGGCAATCAGTGGAGTGGTGTTGGTCAGATTGTAGATGGTTTCATTTGGGATCCGATCCACACGCCTGTGGGTGATAAAATGGCTGCATGATGCGCAACTCCAACCTTGCTTTGCTCTCCCTACCTAACCCCCTCTTTCTCCCTGCATGCCCTTACCTTTCTCCTGCATGCTACTTACCCTTTGCTTGCTTTGCTATTTCTCCTATACTAAATGGTTGTAGGCACAGGAGGCATTCCATCAGTCCTCTTGTTCCTAATCGCCTCTCTGTAGTTACCAACCCCACGTTCTCGAAGATTGCAAGTCAATCGCGTATCGCCTGTTATGGCTCTGCCTTGCGGCAAAGTTAACAGACGGGGGCTCTGGGGCAATATTCTGTGACCTGAAAGGCTGTTGGAGCAGTCTGGATGGTTGCAGATGTTGCTTGCTGTAAGACATCTCAAGAACATCGAACCTACATCTCCAGGAATGTCTACAGATAGGAGGAGAATAAGGGTGAGGTAACCCTGACAGAAACCTCAATCGACAACACGCCCTGCCAGCGCGTCGATTTATGGCAAAAACCTTCATGATTATGGAAAGTAGCAAAACTAGAGGCCGTAGAGCCCATGGCCAGAATGGGCACAGCTATCAACCATACAGAAGCTGTAAATTGCCTAGTCATAACGCTCAACATGACGTCTTGAAGCCAAAGCCTAACGGAAACTTCAAGATTGAGACGGGAAAAATGGCTGGACAAAAGTTGAACATTTGTACTTATAATACAAGGACTCTGAGAACAGAGGAAGTGTTTGAAACACTGTTGGATGAACTACAAGAATTCAAATGGGATATCATTGGATTAGCAGAAACCAAGAGAGAAGGACAGGGGATTGTTGAACTACAGGGAGGAATGTGGTTGTATAATCATGGTAAAACTGAAGAGGACACAGAAGCAAAAGGAATAGGATTTCTTGTACATCCAAAACTTACCGATTATGTCACAGAAATAAAAAGCTACTCCAACAGAGTAGCTGCACTGAACCTTCACTTGACAGGAAAAGACCAAATAAGCATCATCCAAGTGTATGCGCCCACTAGCGAGTACGATGATGAGATAGTAGAAATATTCTATGAAGACGTGAGTAAGGCAATAGAAGCCAACAAAGGAAAGTATACCATTGTAATGGGCGATTTTAATGCCAAAGTAGGAGAATGCCAACCAGATGAAGAGGCCATCATGGGAAAATTTGGTTATGGACAGAGAAATAAAAGAGGTGAAATGCTACTGAATTTGCAGCACAGCATAAGCTGGTTATAGGCAACACATTCTTCAAGAAAAATAAAAACCGCTATTGGACATGGGAAAGCCCAGATGGACACACCAGAAACCAAATAGACTTTATTCTCAGTAGCCAAAAGGGAATTATCCAGGACTGTGGAGTTATCACAAATGTAGATATAGGAAGTGATCACAGAATGGTGAGGGCTAAACTTCATATCAGCAAAAGACTAGCCAGGCTTAAATTTATCAGAAATGAAAAGAAAAGCAAGATTAACATCCTACGACTAAGAGAGAAGAGGTCAGAATTCCAGTTGGAATTGAACAATCGCTTTGAGGGACTAGACATTGAAGAGTTGGATATAGACCAAACATACCAAACTATATCCAGCACTGTGATGGAAGTGGCAGCAGAAGTAGCTCCACAAGAGAAGAGGAGGAAGCAAACAACTGAGGAGGACAAAGAGATTGAGGCCCTGGACAGAAGGAGGAAAGAATTAAGAGAAATTATCGACAAATCAATACCTGAAAAGAGCGAATACAGGGAGCTCGTCAAAAAAAAAAAAAAAAAACGTAGACAGAGGAGCAGAAAGAAGAGAAAAGAACAAATAGAAATCATTCTCAAAAGTGGAAGAGGACCTCAGCATATTGCAAAGCTGAACCGGAAGAAATCAAGAATGCACCAAATGAGACAAAAAGATGGTATCTTAACAAATGACAGGCAAGAGATACTTAATGTATGCGCAGACTTTTATCAAGACCTGTATAGCTCCAAATCAAATGAGGCAAAACCAAATACAATATCATCACCAGACATATCAGCCATCCCAAGTATAACACAAAAAGAAGTGGAAATGGCGGTAAAGGAGATGAAAGACAGCAAAGCACCAGGAACAGATGACATTACTAGTGATATTATCAAGATTGGAGGAGAGGGGTTTACTCAACATTTAGTTGGACTCTATAACCAAATACTGGATGAAAAAAGGATACCAGTTTGCTGGAAAGAGGCAAAAGTGATCCTCCTTTTCAAAAAAAAAGAAAAAACAGACATCAAAAACTACAGACCTATCAGCCTGTTATCACATGTTTACAAAATTTTCACAAGGATAATACAGAACAGAATTAAAGGAGTGCTTGATGAAAACCAACCAAGAGAACAGGCAGGCTTCAGAAGTGGATATTCAACAGTAGACCATCTGCATGCCATCAACCAACTTATTGAGAAGGCAAATGAATATAATTTGAAGCTATGCATTGGATATATAGACTATGAGAAGGCCTTTGACTCAGTGGAACATAAAGACCTCTTTACAGCACTACGTAAAGTTGGAGTCAACGAAGGTTATGTCCAAATTCTCGAGGACATATACACAAATGCCACAGCCAAAATCCACATTGAAAATGATGTTTCAAAAACAATCCAAATTCAGCGTGGTGTGAGACAGGGAGACACAATATCCCCAAAATATTCACTACAGCAATGGAAGATATATTCAGAAAGCTGAACCTACAGGAGAGAGGGATCAACATAGATGGCGAGAAGCTAACAGATCTGAGATTCGCAGATGATGTAGCTTTGGTGACAAGATCAGTAAAGGATATGGAGGTCCAGTTAAATGATCTGAATAAAGGAAGTAAAAAGATTGGACTGAACATACACAAGGGCAAAACAAAATATATGACAAACTACCAGTCAGAGGATGTCATTGAAGTTGAAGGCGACGTTATCGAAAAGGTGGATGGTTACAAATATCTCGGCCAAACAGTGAAGATGGAGGACAACACCAGGGAAGAAGCTTTGATCAGAATAAAGGCAGGTTGGAGTTGCTTTGGAAGATTCAAGGACATTCTATGTGACAAAAAGTTACCAATGTATCTGAGAAGTAGAATGTTCAACCAGTGTGTATTGCCAACAATGACATATGGGGCAGAAACATGGACAACAACCAAGTACCTGGAACAGAAATTACAAACAGCCCAAAGAGCAATGGAAAGGAAGATGCTTCACATTACCTTAAGGGATAAAATTAAGAACACTGAAATAAGACGTCAAACTCAAGTCAAAGACATTATGGTGAAACTCAAAGAAGCGAAATGGAGATGGGCAGGTCACCTTGCACGAAGGGAAGATAACAGATGGACTAAACGACTTACAGAATGGCAACCAAGAACAGGGAAAAGATCAAAAGGAAGACAGAAGAGGAGGTGGCGTGATGACATTACTGCCTACATGGGAACTACATGGACAAGAAATGCAAGAGACAGAGAACAGTGGAAGAATCATGAAGAGGGCTACGTCCAACAATGGTCGAACACAGCCTGGTGAGCTGGTGAGCTGAGCCACACGCCTGATGTTTAACAT